>NW_027635141.1:0-41957 GCF_949748355.1 Melanostigma gelatinosum | reverse complement strand
TAAAAAAATATTTTTTTTTTCCAAAGTAACTAAAAAAATATTTTTTTTTCCAAAGTAACTAAAAAAATATTTTTTTTTCCAAAGTAACTAAAAAAATATTTTTTTTCCAAAGTAACTAAAAAAATATTTTTTTTTCCAAAGTAACTAAAAAAATATTTTTTTTTCCAAAGTAACTAAAAATTTTTTTTTTTTTCCAAAGTAACTAAAAAAATATTTTTTTTTCCAAAGTAACTAAAAAAATATTTTTTTCCCAAAGTAACTAAAAAAATATTTTTTTTTCCAAAGAAACTAAAAAAATATTTTTTTTTCCAAAGTAACTAAAAAAATATTTTTTTTTCCAAAGTAACTAAAAAAATATTTTTTTTCCCAAAGTAACTAAAAAAATATTTTTTTTCCAAAGTAACTAAAAAAATATTTTTTTTTCCAAAGTAACTAAAAAAATTTTTTTTTTTCCAAAGTAACTAAAAAAATTTTTTTTTTTCCAAAGTAACTAAAAAATTTTTTTTTTTTCCAAAGTAACTAAAAAAATATTTTTTTTTCCAAAGAAACTAAAAAAATATTTTTTTTTCCAAAGTAACTAAAAAAAAAAAAAAATTTCCAAAGAAACTAAAAAAATATTTTTTTTTCCAAAGTAACTAAAAAAATATTTTTTTTCCCAAAGTAACTAAAAAAATATTTTTTTTTCCAAAGTAACTAAAAAATATTTTTTTTTCCAAAGTAACTAAAAAAATTTTTTTTTTCCAAAGTAACTAAAAAAATTTTTTTTTTTCCAAAGTAACTAAAAAAATATTTTTTTTTCCAAAGTAACTAAAAAAATATTTTTTTTTCCAAAGTAACTAAAAAAATATTTTTTTTTCCAAAGTAACTAAAAAAATATTTTTTTTTCCAAAGAAACTAAAAAAATATTTTTTTTTCCAAAGTAAATAAAAAAAAAAAAATTTTTCCAAAGAAACTAAAAAAATATTTTTTTTTCCAAAGTAACTAAAAAAATATTTTTTTTCCCAAAGTAACTAAAAAAATATTTTTTTTTCCAAAGTAACTAAAAAATATTTTTTTTTCCAAAGTAACTAAAAAAATATTTTTTTTTCCAAAGTAACTAAAAAAATATTTTTTTTCCCAAAGTAACTAAAAAAATATTTTTTTTTCCAAAGTAACTAAAAAAATATTTTTTTTTCCAAAGTAACTAAAAAAATATTTTTTTTTCCAAAGTAACTAAAAAAATATTTTTTTTTCCAAAGTAACTAAAAAAATATTTTTTTTTCCAAAGTAACTAAAAAAATATTTTTTTTTCCAAAGTAACTAAAAAAATATTTTTTTTTCCAAAGTAACTAAAAAAATATTTTTTTTCCCAAAGTAACTAAAAAAATATTTTTTTTTCCAAAGTAACTAAAAAAATATTTTTTTTTCCAAAGAAACTAAAAAAATATTTTTTTTTCCAAAGTAACTAAAAAAAAAAAAAATTTTCCAAAGAAACTAAAAAAATATTTTTTTTTCCAAAGTAACTAAAAAAATATTTTTTTTCCCAAAGTAACTAAAAAAATATTTTTTTTTCCAAAGTAACTAAAAAATATTTTTTTTTCCAAAGTAACTAAAAAAATATTTTTTTTTCCAAAGTAACTAAAACAATATTTTTTTTTCCAAAGTAACTAAAAAAATATTTTTTTTTCCAAAGTAACTAAAAAAATATATTTTTTTCCAAAGTAACTAAAAAAATATATTTTTTTCCAAAGTAACTAAAAAAATATTTTTTTTTCCAAAGTAACTAAAAAAATATTTTTTTTTCCAAAGTAACTAAAAAAATATTTTTTTTTCCAAAGTAACTAAAAAAATAATTTTTTTTCCAAAGTAACTAAAAAAATATTTTTTTTTCCAAAGTAACTAAAAAAATATTTTTTTTCCCAAAGTAACTAAAATTTTTTTTTTTTTTTCCAAAGTAACTAAAAAAATATTTTTTTTTCCAAAGAAACTAAAAAAATATTTTTTTTTCCAAAGTAACTAAAAAAAAAAAATTTTCCAAAGAAACTAAAAAAATATTTTTTTTTCCAAAGTAACTAAAAAATATTTTTTTTTCCAAAGTAACTAAAAAAATATTTTTTTTTCCAAAGTAACTAAAAAAATATTTTTTTTTCCAAAGTAACTAAAAAAATATTTTTTTTTCCAAAGTAACTAAAAAAATATATTTTTTTCCAAAGTAACTAAAAAAATATATTTTTTTCCAAAGTAACTAAAAAAATATTTTTTTTTCCAAAGTAACTAAAAAAATATTTTTTTTTCCAAAGTAACTAAAAAAATATTTTTTTTTCCAAAGTAACTAAAAAAATATTTTTTTTTCCAAAGTAACTAAAAAAATATTTTTTTTCCCAAAGTAACTAAAAAAATATTTTTTTTTCCAAAGTAACTAAAAAAATATTTTTTTTTCCAAAGTAACTAAAAAAATATTTTTTTTTCCAAAGAAACTAAAAAAATATTTTTTTTTCCAAAGTAACTAAAAAAATATTTTTTTTTCCAAAGTAACTAAAAAAATATTTTTTTTTCCAAAGTAACTAAAAAAATATTTTTTTTCCCAAAGAAACTAAAAAAATATTTTTTTTTCCAAAGTAACTAAAAAAATATTTTTTTTTCCAAAGTAACTAAAAAAATATTTTTTTTTCCAAAGTAACTAAAAAAATATTTTTTTTTCCAAAGTAACTAAAAAAATATTTTTTTTCCCAAAGTAACTAAAAAATTTTTTTTTTTCCAAAGTAACTAAAAAAATATTTTTTTTTCCAAAGTAACTAAAAAAATATTTTTTTTTCCAAAGTAACTAAAAAAATATTTTTTTTTCCAAAGTAACTAAAAAAATATTTTTTTTTCCAAAGTAACTAAAAAAATTTTTTTTTTTCCAAAGTAACTAAAAAATTTTTTTTTTTTCCAAAGTAACTAAAAAAATTTTTTTTTTTCCAAAGAAACTAAAAAAATATTTTTTTTTCCAAAGTAACTAAAAAAAAAAAAAAATTTCCAAAGAAACTAAAAAAATATTTTTTTTTCCAAAGTAACTAAAAAAATATTTTTTTTCCCAAAGTAACTAAAAAAATATTTTTTTTTCCAAAGTAACTAAAAAATATTTTTTTTTCCAAAGTAACTAAAAAAATTTTTTTTTTCCAAAGTAACTAAAAAAATATTTTTTTTTCCAAAGTAACTAAAAAAATATTTTTTTTTCCAAAGTAACTAAAAAAATATTTTTTTTTCCAAAGTAACTAAAAAAATATTTTTTTTTCCAAAGTAACTAAAAAAATATTTTTTTTTCCAAAGAAACTAAAAAAATATTTTTTTTTCCAAAGTAAATAAAAAAAAAAAAAATTTCCAAAGAAACTAAAAAAATATTTTTTTTTCCAAAGTAACTAAAAAAATATTTTTTTTCCCAAAGTAACTAAAAAAATATTTTTTTTTCCAAAGTAACTAAAAAATATTTTTTTTTCCAAAGTAACTAAAAAAATATTTTTTTTTCCAAAGTAACTAAAAAAATATTTTTTTTCCCAAAGTAACTAAAAAAATATTTTTTTTTCCAAAGTAACTAAAAAAATATTTTTTTTTCCAAAGTAACTAAAAAAATATTTTTTTTTCCAAAGTAACTAAAAAAATATTTTTTTTTCCAAAGTAACTAAAAAAATATTTTTTTTTCCAAAGTAACTAAAAAAATATTTTTTTTTCCAAAGTAACTAAAAAAATATTTTTTTTTCCAAAGTAACTAAAAAAATATTTTTTTTCCCAAAGTAACTAAAAAAATATTTTTTTTTCCAAAGTAACTAAAAAAATATTTTTTTTTCCAAAGAAACTAAAAAAATATTTTTTTTTCCAAAGTAACTAAAAAAAAAAAAAATTTTCCAAAGAAACTAAAAAAATATTTTTTTTTCCAAAGTAACTAAAAAAATATTTTTTTTCCCAAAGTAACTAAAAAAATATTTTTTTTTCCAAAGTAACTAAAAAATATTTTTTTTTCCAAAGTAACTAAAAAAATATTTTTTTTTCCAAAGTAACTAAAAAAATATTTTTTTTTCCAAAGTAACTAAAAAAATATTTTTTTTTCCAAAGTAACTAAAAAAATATATTTTTTTCCAAAGTAACTAAAAAAATATATTTTTTTCCAAAGTAACTAAAAAAATATTTTTTTTTCCAAAGTAACTAAAAAAATATTTTTTTTTCCAAAGTAACTAAAAAAATATTTTTTTTTCCAAAGTAACTAAAAAAATAATTTTTTTTCCAAAGTAACTAAAAAAATATTTTTTTTTCCAAAGTAACTAAAAAAATATTTTTTTTCCCAAAGTAACTAAAATTTTTTTTTTTTTTTCCAAAGTAACTAAAAAAATATTTTTTTTTCCAAAGAAACTAAAAAAATATTTTTTTTTCCAAAGTAACTAAAAAAAAAAAAATTTTCCAAAGAAACTAAAAAAATATTTTTTTTTCCAAAGTAACTAAAAAATATTTTTTTTTCCAAAGTAACTAAAAAAATATTTTTTTTTCCAAAGTAACTAAAAAAATATTTTTTTTTCCAAAGTAACTAAAAAAATATTTTTTTTTCCAAAGTAACTAAAAAAATATATTTTTTTCCAAAGTAACTAAAAAAATATATTTTTTTCCAAAGTAACTAAAAAAATATTTTTTTTTCCAAAGTAACTAAAAAAATATTTTTTTTTCCAAAGTAACTAAAAAAATATTTTTTTTTCCAAAGTAACTAAAAAAATATTTTTTTTCCCAAAGTAACTAAAAAAATATTTTTTTTTCCAAAGTAACTAAAAAAATATTTTTTTTTCCAAAGTAACTAAAAAAATATTTTTTTTTCCAAAGAAACTAAAAAAATATTTTTTTTTCCAAAGTAACTAAAAAAATATTTTTTTTTCCAAAGTAACTAAAAAAATATTTTTTTTTCCAAAGTAACTAAAAAAATATTTTTTTTCCCAAAGAAACTAAAAAAATATTTTTTTTTCCAAAGTAACTAAAAAAATATTTTTTTTTCCAAAGTAACTAAAAAAATATTTTTTTTTCCAAAGTAACTAAAAAAATATTTTTTTTTCCAAAGTAACTAAAAAAATATTTTTTTTCCCAAAGTAACTAAAAAATTTTTTTTTTTTCCAAAGTAACTAAAAAAATATTTTTTTTTCCAAAGTAACTAAAAAAATATTTTTTTTTCCAAAGTAACTAAAAAAATATTTTTTTTTCCAAAGTAACTAAAAAAATATTTTTTTTTCCAAAGAAACTAAAAAAATATTTTTTTTCCAAAGTAACTAAAAAAAATTTTTTTTTTCCAAAGAAACTAAAAAAATATTTTTTTTTCCAAAGTAACTAAAAAATATTTTTTTTTCCAAAGTAACTAAAAATTTTTTTTTTTTTCCAAAGTAACTAAAAAAATATTTTTTTTTCCAAAGTAACTAAAAAAATATTTTTTTTTCCAAAGTAACTAAAAAAATATTTTTTTTCCAAAGTAACTAAAAAAATATTTTTTTTTCCAAAGTAACTAAAAAAATATTTTTTTTTCCAAAGTAACTAAAAAAATATTTTTTTTTCCAAAGTAACTAAAAAAATATTTTTTTTCCCAAAGTAACTAAAAATTTTTTTTTTTTTCCAAAGAAACTAAAAAAATATTTTTTTTTCCAAAGTAACTAAAAAAATATTTTTTTTTCCAAAGTAACTAAAAAAATATTTTTTTTTCCAAAGTAACTAAAAAAATATTTTTTTTTCCAAAGTAACTAAAAAAATATTTTTTTTCCAAAGTAACTAAAAAAATATTTTTTTTTCCAAAGAAACTAAAAAAATATTTTTTTTCCCAAAGTAACTAAAAAAATATATTTTTTTTTCCAAAGTAACTAAAAAAATATTTTTTTTTCCAAAGTAACTAAAAAAAAATTTTTTTTTCCAAAGTAACTAAAAAAATATTTTTTTTTCCAAAGTAACTAAAAAAATATTTTTTTTTCCAAAGTAACTAAAAAAAAATTTTTTTTTCCAAAGTAACTAAAAAAATAATTTTTTTTCCAAAGTAACTAAAAAAATATTTTTTTTTCCAAAGTAACTAAAAAAATATTTTTTTTCCAAAGTAACTAAAAAAATATTTTTTTTTCCAAAGAAACTAAAAAAATATTTTTTTTCCCAAAGTAACTAAAAAAATATATTTTTTTTTCCAAAGTAACTAAAAAAATATTTTTTTTTCCAAAGTAACTAAAAAAAATTTTTTTTTCCAAAGTAACTAAAAAAATTTTTTTTTTTCCAAAGTAACTAAAAAAATATATTTTTTTCCAAAGTAACTAAAAAAATTTTTTTTTTTCCAAAGTAACTAAAAAAATAATTTTTTTTCCAAAGTAACTAAAAAAATAAATTTTTTTCCAAAGTAACTAAAAAAATATTTTTTTTTCCAAAGAAACTAAAAAAATATTTTTTTTTCCAAAGTAACTAAAAAAATAATTTTTTTTCCAAAGTAACTAAAAAAATATTTTTTTTCCAAAGTAACTAAAAAAATATTTTTTTTCCCAAAGAAACTAAAAAAATATTTTTTTTTCCAAAGTAACTAAAAAAATATTTTTTTTTCCAAAGTAACTAAAAAAATATTTTTTTTTCCAAAGTAACTAAAAAAATATTTTTTTTCCCAAAGTAACTAAAAAAATATTTTTTTTCCCAAAGTAACTAAAAAAATATTTTTTTTTCCAAAGTAACTAAAAAAATATTTTTTTTTCCAAAGTAACTAAAAAAATATTTTTTTTTCCAAAGAAACTAAAAAAATATTTTTTTTTCCAAAGTAACTAAAAAAATATTTTTTTTTCCAAAGTAACTAAAAAAATATTTTTTTTTCCAAAGTAACTAAAAAAATTTTTTTTTTCCCAAAGAAACTAAAAAAATATTTTTTTTTCCAAAGTAACTAAAAAAATTTTTTTTTTCCAAAGAAACTAAAAAAATATTTTTTTAGTTACTTTGGAAAAAAAAAATTTTTTTTAGTTACTTAAGTTTAGTTTTTTTAGTTACTTAAAAAATATTTTTTTTTCCAAAGTAACTAAAAAATATTTTTTTTTCCAAAGTAACTAAAAAAAATTTTTTTTTTCCAAAGTAACTAAAAAAATATTTTTTTTTCCAAAGTAACTAAAAAAATATTTTTTTTTCCAAAGTAACTAAAAAAATATTTTTTTTCCAAAGTAACTAAAAAAATATTTTTTTTTCCAAAGTAACTAAAAAAATATTTTTTTTTCCAAAGTAACTAAAAAAATATTTTTTTTTCCAAAGTAACTAAAAAAATATTTTTTTTTCCAAAGTAACTAAAAAAAATTATTTTTTTCCAAAGAAACTAAACAAATATTTTTTTTTCCAAAGTAACTAAAAAAATATTTTTTTTTCCAAAGTAACTAAAAAAATATTTTTTTTTCCAAAGTAACTAAAAAAATATTTTTTTTTCCAAAGTAACTAAAAAAATATTTTTTTTCCAAAGTAACTAAAAAAATATTTTTTTTTCCAAAGAAACTAAAAAAATATTTTTTTTTCCAAAGTAACTAAAAAAATATTTTTTTTCCCAAAGTAACTAAAAAAATATTTTTTTTTTCCAAAGTAACTAAAAAAATATTTTTTTTTCCAAAGTAACTAAAAAAAAAAATTTTTTTCCAAAGTAACTAAAAAAATATTTTTTTTTCCAAAGTAACTAAAAAAATATTTTTTTTTCCAAAGTAACTAAAAAAATTTTTTTTTTTCCAAAGTAACTAAAAAAATAATTTTTTTTCCAAAGTAACTAAAAAAATAATTTTTTTTCCAAAGTAACTAAAAAAAATTTTTTTTTTCCAAAGAAACTAAAAAAATATTTTTTTTTCCAAAGTAACTAAAAAAATATTTTTTTTCCCAAAGTAACTAAAAAAATATTTTTTTTTTCCAAAGTAACTAAAAAAATATTTTTTTTCCCAAAGAAACTAAAAAAATATTTTTTTTCCCAAAGTAACTAAAAAAAATATTTTTTTTCCAAAGAAACTAAAAAAATATTTTGTTTTCCAAAGTAACTAAAAAATATTTTTTTTTCCAAAGTAACTAAAAAAATATTTTTTTTTCCAAAGTAACTAAAAAAATATTTTTTTTTCCAAAGTAACTAAAAAAATATTTTTTTTTCCAAAGTAACTAAAAATATATTTTTTTTTCCAAAGTAACTAAAAAAATAATTTTTTTTCCAAAGTAACTAAAAAAAAAAAAAAATTTCCAAAGTAACTAAAAAAATTTTTTTTTTCCAAAGTAACTAAAAAAATATTTTTCTTTCCAAAGTAACTAAAAAAAAAAATTTTTTCCAAAGTAACTAAAAAAATAATTTTTTTTCCAAAGTAACTAAAAAAATATTTTTTTTTCCAAAGAAACTAAAAAAATATTTTTTTTTCCAAAGTAACTAAAAAAATATTTTTTTTTCCCAAAGTAACTAAAAAAATATTTTTTTTCCCAAAGTAACTAAAAAAATATTTTTTTTCCCAAAGAAACTAAAAAAATTTTTTTTTTTCCAAAGTAACTAAAAAAATATATTTTTTTCCAAAGTAACTAAAAAAAATTTTTTTTTTCCAAAGTAACTAAAAAAATATTTTTTTTTCCAAAGTAACTAAAAAAATATTTTTTTTTCCAAAGTAACTAAAAAATATTTTTTTTTCCAAAGTAACTAAAAAAATATTTTTTTTTCCAAAGTAACTAAAAAAATATTTTTTTTTCCAAAGTAACTAAAAAAATATTTTTTTTTCAAAGTAACTAAAAAAATATTTTTTTTTCCAAAGTAACTAAAAAAATATTTTTTTTCCAAAGTAACTAAAAAAATATTTTTTTTTCCAAAGTAACTAAAAAAATATTTTTTTTTCCAAAGTAACTAAAAAAATATTTTTTTTTCCAAAGTAACTAAAAAAATATTTTTTTTCCCAAAGTAACTAAAAAAATATTTTTTTTTTCCAAAGTAACTAAAAAAATATTTTTTTTTCCAAAGAAACTAAAAAAATATTTTTTTTTCCAAAGTAACTAAAAAAAAAAAAATTTTCCAAAGAAACTAAAAAAATATTTTTTTTTCCAAAGTAACTAAAAAAATATTTTTTTTCCCAAAGTAACTAAAAAAATATTTTTTTTTCCAAAGTAACTAAAAAATATTTTTTTTTCCAAAGTAACTAAAAAAATATTTTTTTTTCCAAAGTAACTAAAAAAATATTTTTTTTCCAAAGTAACTAAAAAAATATTTTTTTTTCCAAAGTAACTAAAAAAATATTTTTTTTTCCAAAGTAACTAAAAAAATATTTTTTTTTCCAAAGTAACTAAAAAAATATTTTTTTTTCCAAAGTAACTAAAAAATTTTTTTTTTTTCCAAAGTAACTAAAAAAATATTTTTTTTTCCAAAGTAACTAAAAAAATTTTTTTTTTTCCAAAGTAACTAAAAAAATATTTTTTTTCCCAAAGTAACTAAAAAAATATTTTTTTTTCCAAAGTAACTAAAAAAATATTTTTTTTTCCAAAGTAACTAAAAAAATATTTTTTTTTCCAAAGAAACTAAAAAAATATTTTTTTTCCAAAGTAACTAAAAAAATATTTTTTTTTCCAAAGTAACTAAAAAAATATTTTTTTTTCCAAAGTAACTAAAAAAATATTTTTTTTCCCAAAGAAACTAAAAAA
The DNA here is from genome assembly GCF_949748355.1 of Melanostigma gelatinosum. NCBI lineage: Eukaryota > Metazoa > Chordata > Actinopteri > Perciformes > Zoarcidae > Melanostigma > Melanostigma gelatinosum. Next base: position 32,333 of record NW_027635141.1, on the reverse strand, counting down.
ATATTTTTTTTCCAAAGTAACTAAAAAAATATTTTTTTTTCCAAAGTAACTAAAAAAATATATTTTTTTCCAAAGTAACTAAAAAAATATTTTTTTTTCCAAAGTAACTAAAAAAATATTTTTTTTCCCAAAGTAACTAAAAAAATATTTTTTTTTCCAAAGTAACTAAAAAAATATTTTTTTTCCAAAGTAACTAAAAAAATATTTTTTTTTCCAAAGTAACTAAAAAAATATTTTTTTTTCCAAAGTAACTAAAAAAATATATTTTTTTCCAAAGAAACTAAAAAAATATTTTTTTTTCCAAAGTAACTAAAAAAAATTTTTTTTTCCAAAGAAACTAAAAAAATATTTTTTTTTCCAAAGTAACTAAAAAATATTTTTTTTCCCAAAGTAACTAAAAAAAATTTTTTTTTTCCAAAGTAACTAAAAAAATATTTTTTTTTCCAAAGTAACTAAAAAAATATTTTTTTTTCCAAAGTAACTAAAAAAATATTTTTTTTCCAAAGTAACTAAAAAAAATAATTTTTTTTCCAAAGTAACTAAAAAAATATTTTTTTTTCCAAAGAAACTAAAAAAATATTTTTTTTTCCAAAGTAACTAAAAAAATATTTTTTTTTCCCAAAGTAACTAAAAAAATATTTTTTTTCCCAAAGTAACTAAAAAAATATTTTTTTTCCCAAAGAAACTAAAAAAATATTTTTTTTTCCAAAGTAACTAAAAAAATATATTTTTTTCCAAAGTAACTAAAAAAAAATTTTTTTTTCCAAAGTAACTAAAAAAATATTTTTTTTTCCAAAGTAACTAAAAAAATATTTTTTTTTCCAAAGTAACTAAAAAATATTTTTTTTTCCAAAGTAACTAAAAAAATATTTTTTTTTCCAAAGTAACTAAAAAAATATTTTTTTTTCCAAAGTAACTAAAAAAATATTTTTTTTTCAAAGTAACTAAAAAAATATTTTTTTTTCCAAAGTAACTAAAAAAATATTTTTTTTCCAAAGTAACTAAAAAAATATTTTTTTTTCCAAAGTAACTAAAAAAATATTTTTTTTTCCAAAGTAACTAAAAAAATATTTTTTTTTCCAAAGTAACTAAAAAAATATTTTTTTTCCCAAAGTAACTAAAAAAATATATTTTTTTTCCAAAGTAACTAAAAAAATATTTTTTTTTCCAAAGAAACTAAAAAAATATTTTTTTTTCCAAAGTAACTAAAAAAAAAAAAAAATTCCAAAGAAACTAAAAAAATATTTTTTTTTCCAAAGTAACTAAAAAAATATTTTTTTTCCCAAAGTAACTAAAAAAATATTTTTTTTTCCAAAGTAACTAAAAAATATTTTTTTTTCCAAAGTAACTAAAAAAATATTTTTTTTTCCAAAGTAACTAAAAAAATATTTTTTTTCCAAAGTAACTAAAAAAATATTTTTTTTTCCAAAGTAACTAAAAAAATATTTTTTTTTCCAAAGTAACTAAAAAAATATTTTTTTTTCCAAAGTAACTAAAAAAATATTTTTTTTTCCAAAGTAACTAAAAAAATATTTTTTTTCCCAAAGTAACTAAAAAAATATTTTTTTTTCCAAAGTAACTAAAAAATATTTTTTTTTCCAAAGTAACTAAAAAAATATTTTTTTTTCCAAAGTAACTAAAAAAATATTTTTTTTCCAAAGTAACTAAAAAAATATTTTTTTTTCCAAAGTAACTAAAAAAATATTTTTTTTTCCAAAGTAACTAAAAAAATATTTTTTTTTCCAAAGTAACTAAAAAAATATTTTTTTTTCCAAAGTAACTAAAAAATTTTTTTTTTTTCCAAAGTAACTAAAAAAATATTTTTTTTTCCAAAGTAACTAAAAAAAAATTTTTTTTTCCAAAGTAACTAAAAAAATATTTTTTTTCCCAAAGTAACTAAAAAAATATTTTTTTTTCCAAAGTAACTAAAAAAATATTTTTTTTTCCAAAGTAACTAAAAAAATATTTTTTTTTCCAAAGAAACTAAAAAAATATTTTTTTTTCCAAAGTAACTAAAAAAATATTTTTTTTTCCAAAGTAACTAAAAAAATATTTTTTTTCCAAAGTAACTAAAAAAATATTTTTTTTCCCAAAGAAACTAAAAAAATATTTTTTTTCCAAAGTAACTAAAAAAATATTTTTTTTTCCAAAGTAACTAAAAAAATATTTTTTTTTCCAAAGTAACTAAAAAAATATTTTTTTTTCCAAAGTAACTAAAAAAATATTTTTTTTCCCAAAGTAACTAAAAAAATATTTTTTTTTCCAAAGTAACTAAAAAAATATTTTTTTTCCAAAGTAACTAAAAAAATATTTTTTTTTCCAAAGTAACTAAAAAAATATTTTTTTTTCCAAAGTAACTAAAAAAATATTTTTTTTTCCAAAGAAACTAAAAAAATATTTTTTTTTCCAAAGTAACTAAAAAAAATTTTTTTTTTCCAAAGAAACTAAAAAAATATTTTTTTTTCCAAAGTAACTAAAAAATATTTTTTTTTCCAAAGTAACTAAAAAAAATTTTTTTTTTCCAAAGTAACTAAAAAAATATTTTTTTTTCCAAAGTAACTAAAAAAATATTTTTTTTTCCAAAGTAACTAAAAAAATATTTTTTTTCCAAAGTAACTAAAAAAATATTTTTTTTTCCAAAGTAACTAAAAAAATATTTTTTTTTCCAAAGTAACTAAAAAAATATTTTTTTTTCCAAAGTAACTAAAAAAATATTTTTTTTCCCAAAGTAACTAAAAATTTTTTTTTTTTTCCAAAGAAACTAAAAAAATATTTTTTTTTCCAAAGTAACTAAAAAAATATTTTTTTTTCCAAAGTAACTAAAAAAATATTTTTTTTTCCAAAGTAACTAAAAAAATATTTTTTTTTCCAAAGTAACTAAAAAAATATTTTTTTTCCAAAGTAACTAAAAAAATATTTTTTTTTCCAAAGAAACTAAAAAAATATTTTTTTTTCCAAAGTAACTAAAAAAATATTTTTTTTCCCAAAGTAACTAAAAAAATATTTTTTTTTTCCAAAGTAACTAAAAAAATATTTTTTTTTCCAAAGTAACTAAAAAAAAAAAAAAATTTCCAAAGTAATTAAAAAAATATTTTTTTTTCCAAAGTAACTAAAAAAATATTTTTTTTTCCAAAGTAACTAAAAAAATTTTTTTTTTTCCAAAGTAACTAAAAAAATAATTTTTTTTCCAAAGTAACTAAAAAAATAATTTTTTTTCCAAAGTAACTAAAAAAATATTTTTTTTTCCAAAGAAACTAAAAAAAAATTTTTTTTTCCAAAGTAACTAAAAAAATATTTTTTTTTCCAAAGTAACTAAAAAAATATTTTTTTTTCCAAAGTAACTAAAAAAATATTTTTTTTCCCAAAGAAACTAAAAAAATATTTTTTTTTCCAAAGTAACTAAAAAAATATTTTTTTTTCCAAAGTAACTAAAAAAATATTTTTTTTTCCAAAGTAACTAAAAAAATATTTTTTTTTCCAAAGTAACTAAAAAAATATTTTTTTTCCCAAAGTAACTAAAAAAATATTTTTTTTTCCAAAGTAACTAAAAAAATATTTTTTTTTCCAAAGTAACTAAAAAAATATTTTTTTTTCCAAAGAAACTAAAAAAATATTTTTTTTTCCAAAGAAACTAAAAAAATATTTTTTTTCCAAAGTAACTAAAAAAAATTTTTTTTTTCCAAAGAAACTAAAAAAATATTTTTTTTTCCAAAGTAACTAAAAAATATTTTTTTTTCCAAAGTAACTAAAAAATTTTTTTTTTTTCCAAAGTAACTAAAAAAATATTTTTTTTTCCAAAGTAACTAAAAAAATATTTTTTTTTCCAAAGTAACTAAAAAAATATTTTTTTTCCAAAGTAACTAAAAAAATATTTTTTTTTCCAAAGTAACTAAAAAAATATTTTTTTTTCCAAAGTAACTAAAAAAATATTTTTTTTTCCAAAGTAACTAAAAAAATATTTTTTTTCCCAAAGTAACTAAAAAATTTTTTTTTTTTCCAAAGAAACTAAAAAAATATTTTTTTTTCCAAAGTAACTAAAAAAATATTTTTTTTTCCAAAGTAACTAAAAAAATATTTTTTTTTCCAAAGTAACTAAAAAAATATTTTTTTTTCCAAAGTAACTAAAAAAATATTTTTTTTCCAAAGTAACTAAAAAAATATTTTTTTTTCCAAAGAAACTAAAAAAATATTTTTTTTTCCAAAGTAACTAAAAAAATATTTTTTTTTCCAAAGTAACTAAAAAAATATTTTTTTTTCCAAAGTAACTAAAAAATTTTTTTTTTCCCAAAGAAACTAAAAAAATATTTTTTTTTCCAAAGTAACTAAAAAAATATTTTTTTTTCCAAAGTAACTAAAAAAATATTTTTTTTTCCAAAGTAACTAAAAAAATATTTTTTTTCCAAAGTAACTAAAAAAATATTTTTTTTTCCAAAGTAACTAAAAAAATATTTTTTTTTCCAAAGTAACTAAAAAAATATTTTTTTTTCCAAAGTAACTAAAAAAATATTTTTTTTTCCAAAGTAACTAAAAAAAATTTTTTTTTTCCAAAGTAACTAAAAAAATATTTTTTTTTCCAAAGTAACTAAAAAAATTTTTTTTTTTCCAAAGTAACTAAAAAAATATTTTTTTTCCCAAAGTAACTAAAAAAATATTTTTTTTTCCAAAGTAACTAAAAAAATATTTTTTTTTCCAAAGTAACTAAAAAAATATTTTTTTTTCCAAAGAAACTAAAAAAATATTTTTTTTTCCAAAGTAACTAAAAAAATATTTTTTTTTCCAAAGTAACTAAAAAAATATTTTTTTTTCCAAAGTAACTAAAAAAATATTTTTTTTCCCAAAGAAACTAAAAAAATATTTTTTTTCCAAAGTAACTAAAAAAATATTTTTTTTTCCAAAGTAACTAAAAAAATATTTTTTTTTCCAAAGTAACTAAAAAAATATTTTTTTTTCCAAAGTAACTAAAAAAATATTTTTTTTCCCAAAGTAACTAAAAAAATATTTTTTTTTCCAAAGTAACTAAAAAAATATTTTTTTTCCAAAGTAACTAAAAAAATATTTTTTTTTCCAAAGTAACTAAAAAAATATTTTTTTTTCCAAAGTAACTAAAAAAATATTTTTTTTTCCAAAGAAACTAAAAAAATATTTTTTTTTCCAAAGTAACTAAAAAAAATTTTTTTTTTCCAAAGAAACTAAAAAAATATTTTTTTTTCCAAAGTAACTAAAAAATATTTTTTTTTCCAAAGTAACTAAAAAAAATTTTTTTTTTCCAAAGTAACTAAAAAAATATTTTTTTTTCCAAAGTAACTAAAAAAATATTTTTTTTTCCAAAGTAACTAAAAAAATATTTTTTTTCCAAAGTAACTAAAAAAATATTTTTTTTTCCAAAGTAACTAAAAAAATATTTTTTTTTCCAAAGTAACTAAAAAAATATTTTTTTTTCCAAAGTAACTAAAAAAATATTTTTTTTCCCAAAGTAACTAAAAAATTTTTTTTTTTTCCAAAGAAACTAAAAAAATATTTTTTTTTCCAAAGTAACTAAAAAAATATTTTTTTTTCCAAAGTAACTAAAAAAATATTTTTTTTTCCAAAGTAACTAAAAAAATATTTTTTTTTCCAAAGTAACTAAAAAAATATATTTTTTCCAAAGTAACTAAAAAAATATTTTTTTTTCCAAAGAAACTAAAAAAATATTTTTTTTTCCAAAGTAACTAAAAAAATATTTTTTTTCCCAAAGTAACTAAAAAAATATTTTTTTTTTCCAAAGTAACTAAAAAAATATTTTTTTTTCCAAAGTAACTAAAAAAAAAAAAATTTTTCCAAAGTAATTAAAAAAATATTTTTTTTTCCAAAGTAACTAAAAAAATATTTTTTTTTCCAAAGTAACTAAAAAAAATTTTTTTTTTCCAAAGTAACTAAAAAAATAAATTTTTTTCCAAAGTAACTAAAAAAATAATTTTTTTTCCAAAGTAACTAAAAAAATATTTTTTTTTCCAAAGAAACTAAAAAAAAATTTTTTTTTCCAAAGTAACTAAAAAAATATTTTTTTTTCCAAAGTAACTAAAAAAATATTTTTTTTTCCAAAGTAACTAAAAAAATATTTTTTTTTCCAAAGTAACTAAAAAAATATTTTTTTTTCCAAAGTAACTAAAAAAATATTTTTTTTTCCAAAGTAACTAAAAAAATATTTTTTTTTCCAAAGTAACTAAAAAAATATTTTTTTTTCCAAAGTAACTAAAAAAATATTTTTTTTCCCAAAGTAACTAAAAAAATATTTTTTTTTCCAAAGTAACTAAAAAAATATTTTTTTTTCCAAAGTAACTAAAAAAATATTTTTTTTTCCAAAGAAACTAAAAAAATATTTTTTTTTCCAAAGTAACTAAAAAAATATTTTTTTTTCCAAAGTAACTAAAAAAATATTTTTTTTTCCAAAGTAACTAAAAAAATATTTTTTTTCCCAAAGAAACTAAAAAAATATTTTTTTTTCCAAAGTAACTAAAAAAATATTTTTTTTTCCAAAGAAACTAAAAATTTTTTTTTTTTCCAAAGTAACTAAAAAAATATTTTTTTTTCCAAAGTAACTAAAAAAATATTTTTTTTTCCAAAGTAACTAAAAAAATATTTTTTTTCCCAAAGTAACTAAAAAAATTTTTTTTTTTCCAAAGAAACTAAAAAAATATTTTTTTTTCCAAAGTAACTAAAAAAATTTTTTTTTTCCCAAAGTAACTAAAAAAATATTTTTTTTTCCAAAGTAACTAAAAAAATATTTTTTTTTCCAAAGTAACTAAAAAAATATTTTTTTTCCAAAGTAACTAAAAAAATATTTTTTTTTCCAAAGAAATTAAAAAAATATTTTTTTTTCCAAAGTAACTAAAAAAATATTTTTTTCCCCAAAGTAACTAAAAAAATATTTTTTTTTTCCAAAGTAACTAAAAAAATATTTTTTTTCCAAGAAACTAAAAAAATATTTTTTTTTCCAAAGTAACTAAAAAATATTTTTTTTTCCAAAGTAACTAAAAAAATATTTTTTTTTCCAAAGTAACTAAAAAAATATTTTTTTTTCCAAAGTAACTAAAAAAATATTTTTTTTTCCAAAGTAACTAAAAAAATATTTTTTTTTCCAAAGTAACTAAAAAAATATTTTTTTTTCCAAAGTTAACTAAAAAAATATTTTTTTTTCCAAAGTAACTAAAAAAATATTTTTTTTCCAAAGTAACTAAAAAAATATTTTTTTTTCCAAAGAAACTAAAAAAATATTTTTTTTTCCAAAGTAACTAAAAAAATATTTTTTTTCCCAAAGTAACTAAAAAAATATTTTTTTTTTTCCAAAGTAACTAAAAAAATATTTTTTTTCCCAAAGAAACTAAAAAAATATTTTTTTTCCCAAAGTAACTAAAAAAAATATTTTTTTTCCAAAGAAACTAAAAAAATATTTTTTTTTCCAAAGTAACTAAAAAAATATTTTTTTTTCCAAAGTAACTAAAAAAATATTTTTTTTTCCAAAGTAACTAAAAAAATATTTTTTTTTCCAAAGTAACTAAAAAAATATTTTTTTTTCCAAAGTAACTAAAAAAACAATTTTTTTTCCAAAGTAACTAAAAAAATATTTTTTTTCCAAAGTAACTAAAAAAATATTTTTTTTTCCAAAGTAACTAAAAATATTTTTTTTTTTCCAAAGTAACTAAAAAAATAATTTTTTTTCCAAAGTAACTAAAAAAATATATTTTTTTCCAAAGAAACTAAAAAAATATTTTTTTTTCCAAAGTAACTAAAAAAATATTTTTTTTCCCAAAGTAACTAAAAAAATATTTTTTTTTTCCAAAGTAACTAAAAAAATATTTTTTTTCCCAAAGAAACTAAAAAAATATTTTTTTTTCCAAAGTAACTAAAAAAAATATTTTTTTTCCAAAGAAACTAAAAAAATATTTTTTTTTCCAAAGTAACTAAAAAATATTTCTTTTTCCAAAGTAACTAAAAAAATATTTTTTTTTCCAAAGTAACTAAAAAAATATTTCTTTTTTCCAAAGTAACTAAAAAAATATTTTTTTTTCCAAAGTAACTAAAAAAATTTTTTTTTTTCCAAAGTAACTAAAAAAAATTTTTTTTTCCAAAGTAACTAAAAAAATATTTTTTTTTTCCAAAGTAACTAAAAAAAAATTTTTTTTCCAAAGTAACTAAAAAAATATTTTTTTTTCCAAAGTAACTAAAAAAATATTTTTTTTTCCAAAGTAACTAAAAAAAAAAAAAAATTTCCAAAGAAACTAAAATTTTTTTTTTTTTCCAAAGTAACTAAAAAAATATTTTTTTTCCCAAAGTAACTAAAAAAATAATTTTCTTTCCAAAGTAACTAAAAAAAAAATTTTTTTTTCCAAAGCAACTAAAAAAATATTTTTTTTTCCAAAGTAACTAAAAAAATATTTTTTTTCCAAAGTAACTAAAAAAATATTTTTTTTTCCAAAGTAACTAAAAAAATATTTTTTTTTCCAAAGTAACTAAAAAAATATTTTTTTTTCCAAAGTAACTAAAAAAATATTTTTTTTTCCAAAGTAACTAAAAAAATATTTTTTTTTCCAAAGTAACTAAAAAAATATTTTTTTTTCCAAAGTAACTAAAAAAATATTTTTTTTTCCAAAGTAACTAAAAAAAAAAAAAATTTCCAAAGTAACTAAAAAAAAAAAAATTTTTCCAAAGTAACTAAAAAAATAATTTTTTTTCCAAAGTAACTAAAAAAATATTTTTTTTTCCAAAGAAACTAAAAAAATATTTTTTTTTCCAAAGTAACTAAAAAAATATTTTTTTTCCCAAAGTAACTAAAAAAATATTTTTTTTTCCCAAAGTAACTAAAAAAATATTTTTTTCCCCAAAGAAACTAAAAAAATATTTTTTTTCCCAAAGTAACTAAAAAAAATATTTTTTTTCCAAAGAAACTAAAAAAATAATTTTTTTTCCAAAGTAACTAAAAAAATATTTTTTTTTCCAAAGTAACTAAAAAAATATTTTTTTTCCCAAAGTAACTAAAAAAATATATATTTTTTTCCAAAGTAACTAAAAAAATATTTTTTTTCCCAAAGAAACTAAAAAAAATTTTTTTTTCCCAAAGTAACTAAAAAATATATTTTTTTTCCAAAGAAACTAAAAAAATATTTTTTTTTCCAAAGTAACTAAAAAATATTTTTTTTTCCAAAGTAACTAAAAAAATATTTTTTTTTCCAAAGTAACTAAAAAAATATATATTTTTCCAAAGTAACTAAAAAAATATTTTTTTTTCCAAAGTAACTAAAAAAATATTTTTTTTTCCAAAGTAACTAAAAAAATATTTTTTTTTCCAAAGTAACTAAAAAAAAAAAAAATTTTTCCAAAGTAACTAAAAAAATATTTTTTTTTCCAAAGTAACTAAAAAAATATTTTTTTTTCCAAAGTAACTAAAAAAAATTTTTTTTTTCCAAAGTAACTAAAAAAATAATTTTTTTTCCAAAGTAACTAAAAAAATATTTTTTTTTCCAAAGAAACTAAAAAAATATTTTTTTTTCCAAAGTAACTAAAAAAATATTTTTTTTCCCAAAGTAACTAAAAAAATTTTTTTTTTTTCCAAAGTAACTAAAAAAATATTTTTTTTCCCAAAGAAACTAAAAAAATATTTTTTTTTCCAAAGTAACTAAAAAATATATTTTTTTTCCAAAGAAACTAAAAAAATATTTTTTTTTCCAAAGTAACTAAAAAATATTTCTTTTTCCAAAGTAACTAAAAAAATATTTTTTTTTCCAAAGTAACTAAAAAAATATTTCTTTTTTCCAAAGTAACTAAAAAGATAATTTTTTTTCCAAAGTAACTAAAAAAATAATTTTTTTTCCAAAGTAACTAAAAAAATATTTTTTTTTCCAAAGTAACTAAAAAAATTTTTTTTTTCCAAAGTAACTAAAAAAAATTTTTTTTTCCAAAGTAACTAAAAAAATATTTTTTTTTCCAAAGTAACTAAAAAAATATTTTTTTTCCAAAGTAACTAAAAAAATATTTTTTTTCCCAAAGTAACTAAAACAATATTTTTTTTTCCAAAGAAACTAAAAAAATATTTTTTTTTCCAAAGTAACTAAAAATATATTTTTTTTTCCAAAGTAACTAAAAAAATATTTTTTTTTCCAAAGTAACTAAAAAAATATTTTTTTTTCCAAAGTAACTAAAAAAATATTTTTTTTTCCAAAGTAACTAAAAAAATATTTTTTTTTCCAAAGTAACTAAAAAAAAAAAAAAAATTCCAAAGAAACTAAAAAAAAATTTTTTTTTCCAAAGTAACTAAAAAAATATTTTTTTTTCCAAAGTAACTAAAAAAATATTTTTTTTTCCAAAGTAACTAAAAAAAATATTTTTTTCCAAAGTAACTAAAAAAATATTTTTTTTTCCAAAGTAACTAAAAAAATATTTTTTTTTCCAAAGTAACTAAAAAAATATTTTTTTTCCAAAGTAACTAAAAAAATATTTTTTTTTCCAAAGTAACTAAAAAAATATTTTTTTTCCAAAGTAACTAAAAAAATATTTTTTTTTCCAAAGTAACTAAAAAAATATTTTTTTTTCCAAAGTAACTAAAAAAATATTTTTTTTTCCAAAGTAACTAAAAAAATATTTTTTTTTCCAAAGTAACTAAAAAAATATTTTTTTTTCCAAAGTAACTAAAAAAATATTTTTTTTTCCAAAGTAACTAAAAAAATATTTTTTTTTCCAAAGTAACTAAAAAAAATTTTTTTTTTCCAAAGTAACTAAAAAAATAATTTTTTTTCCAAAGTAACTAAAAAAATATTTTTTTTTCCAAAGAAACTAAAAAAATATTTTTTTTTCCAAAGTAACTAAAAAAATATATTTTTTCCCAAAGTAACTAAAAAAATATTTTTTTTTTCCAAAGTAACTAAAAAAATATTTTTTTTCCCAAAGAAACTAAAAAAATATTTTTTTTTCCAAAGTAACTAAAAAATATATTTTTTTTCCAAAGAAACTAAAAAAATATTTTTTTTTCCAAAGTAACTAAAAAATATTTCTTTTTCCAAAGTAACTAAAAAAATATTTTTTTTTCCAAAGTAACTAAAAAAATATTTCTTTTTTCCAAAGTAACTAAAAAAATAATTTTTTTTCCAAAGTAACTAAAAAAATAATTTTTTTTCCAAAGTAACTAAAAAAATATTTTTTTTTCCAAAGTAACTAAAAAAAATTTTTTTTTCCAAAGTAACTAAAAAAAATTTTTTTTTCCAAAGTAACTAAAAAAATATTTTTTTTTCCAAAGTAACTAAAAAAATATTTTTTTTCCAAAGTAACTAAAAAAATATTTTTTTTCCCAAAGTAACTAAAAAAATATTTTTTTTTCCAAAGAAACTAAAAAAATATTTTTTTTTCCAAAGTAACTAAAAAAATATTTTTTTTTCCAAAGTAACTAAAAAAATATTTTTTTTTCCAAAGTAACTAAAAAAATATTTTTTTTTCCAAAGTAACTAAAAAAATATTTTTTTTTCCAAAGTAACTAAAAAAATATTTTTTTTTCCAAAGTAACTAAAAAAAAAAAAAAATTCCAAAGAAACTAAAAAAAATTTTTTTTTTCCAAAGTAACTAAAAAAATATTTTTTTTTCCAAAGTAACTAAAAAAATATTTTTTTTTCCAAAGTAACTAAAAAAAATATTTTTTTCCAAAGTAACTAAAAAAATATTTTTTTTTCCAAAGTAACTAAAAAAATATTTTTTTTTCCAAAGTAAGTAAAAAAATATTTTTTTTCCAAAGTAACTAAAAAAATATTTTTTTTTCCAAAGTAACTAAAAAAATATTTTTTTTCCAAAGTAACTAAAAAAATATTTTTTTTTCCAAAGTAACTAAAAAAATATTTTTTTTTCCAAAGTAACTAAAAAAATATTTTTTTTTCCAAAGTAACTAAAAAAATATTTTTTTTTCCAAAGTAACTAAAAAAATATTTTTTTTTCCAAAGTAACTAAAAAAATATTTTTTTTTCCAAAGTAACTAAAAAAAAATTTTTTTTTCCAAAGTAACTAAAAAAATAATTTTTTTTCCAAAGTAACTAAAAAAATATTTTTTTTTCCAAAGAAACTAAAAAAATATTTTTTTTTCCAAAGTAACTAAAAAAATATATTTTTTCCCAAAGTAACTAAAAAAATATTTTTTTTCCCAAAGTAACTAAAAAAATATTTTTTTCCCCAAAGAAACTAAAAAAATATTTTTTTTTCCAAAGTAACTAAAAAAAATATTTTTTTTCCAAAGAAACTAAAAAAATATTTTTTTTTCCAAAGTAACTAAAAAAATTTTTTTTTTCCAAAGTAACTAAAAAAATATTTTTTTTTCCAAAGTAACTAAAAAAATATTTTTTTTTCCAAAGTAACTAAAAAAATATTTTTTTTTCCAAAGTAACTAAAAAAATAAATTTTTTTCCAAAGTAACTAAAAAAATATTTTTTTTTCCAAAGTAACTAAAAAAATATTTTTTTTTCCAAAGTAACTAAAAAAATATTTTTTTTTCCAAAGTAACTAAAAAAATATTTTTTTTTCCAAAGTAACTAAAAAAATATTTTTTTTTCCAAAGTAACTAAAAAAATATTTTTTTTCCCAAAGTAACTAAAAAAATATTTTTTTTCCAAAGTAACTAAAAAAATATTTTTTTTTCCAAAGTAACTAAAAAAATATTTTGTTTTCCAAAGTAACTAAAAAAATATTTTTTTTTCCAAAGAAACTAAAAAAATATTTTTTTTTCCAAAGTAACTAAAAAAAATAATTTTTTTCCAAAGAAACTAAAAAAATATTTTTTTTTCCAAAGTAACTAAAAAAATATTTTTTTTCCCAAAGTAACTAAAAAAATATTTTTTTTTCCAAAGTAACTAAAAAAATATTTTTTTTTCCAAAGTAACTAAAAAAATTTTTTTTTTCCAAAGTAACTAAAAAAATTTTTTTTTTCCAAAGTAACTAAAAAAAATTTTTTTTTTCCAAAGTAACTAAAAAAATATTTTTTTTTCCAAAGTAACTAAAAAAATATTTTTTTTTCCAAAGTAACTAAAAAAATATTTTTTTTTCCAAAGTAACTAAAAAAATATTTTTTTTTCCAAAGTAACTAAAAAAATATTTTTTTTTCCAAAGAAACTAAAAAAATATTTTTTTTTCCAAAGTAACTAAAAAAATATTTTTTTTTCCAAAGTAACTAAAAAAATATTTTTTTTTCCAAAGTAACTAAAAAAATATTTTTTTTCCCAAAGAAACTAAAAAAATATTTTTTTTTCCAAAGTAACTAAAAAATTTTTTTTTTTCCAAAGTAACTAAAAAAATATTTTTTTTTCCAAAGTAACTAAAAAAATATTTTTTTTTCCAAAGTAACTAAAAAAATATTTTTTTTTCCAAAGTAACTAAAAAAATATTTTTTTTTCCAAAGTAACTAAAAAAATATTTTTTTTTCCAAAGTAACTAAAAAAATATTTTTTTTCCCAAAGTAACTAAAAAAATATTTTTTTTTCCAAAGAAACTAAAAAAATATTTTTTTTTCCAAAGTAACTAAAAAAATATTTTTTTTTCCAAAGTAACTAAAAAAATATTTTTTTTTCCAAAGTAACTAAAAAAATATTTTTTTTCCCAAAGAAACTAAAAAAATATTTTTTTTTCCAAAGTAACTAAAAAAAAAAATTTTTTCCAAAGAAACTAAAAAAATATTTTTTTTTCCAAAGTAACTAAAAAATATTATTTTTTTCCAAAGTAACTAAAAAAATATTTTTTTTTCCAAAGTAACTAAAAAAATATTTTTTTTTCCAAAGTAACTAAAAAAATATTTTTTTTTCCAAAGTAACTAAAAAAATATTTTTTTTTCCAAAGTAACTAAAAAAAATATTTTTTTTCCAAAGTAACTAAAAAAAAAAAATTTTTTCCAAAGTAACTAAAAAAATTTTTTTTTTCCAAAGTAACTAAAAAAAATTTTTTTTTTCCAAAGTAACTAAAAAAATTTTTTTTTTCCAAAGTAACTAAAAAAATATTTTTTTTTCCAAAGTAACTAAAAAAATATTTTTTTTTCCAAAGTAACTAAAAAAATATTTTTTTTTCCAAAGTAACTAAAAAAATATTTTTTTTTCCAAAGTAACTAAAAAAATATTTTTTTTTCCAAAGTAACTAAAAAAATATTTTTTTTTCCAAACTAAAAAAATATTTTTTTTTCCAAAGTAACTAAAAAAATATTTTTTTTTCCAAAGTAACTAAAAAAATATTTTTTTTCCCAAAGTAACTAAAAAAATATTTTTTTTTCCAAAGTAACTAAAAAAATATTTTTTTTTCCAAAGAAACTAAAAAAATATATTTTTTTCCAAAGTAACTAAAAAATATTTTTTTTTCCAAAGTAACTAAAAAAATATTTTTTTTTCCAAAGTAACTAAAAAAATATTTTTTTTTCCAAAGTAACTAAAAAAATATTTTTTTTTCCAAAGTAACTAAAAAAATATTTTTTTTTCCAAAGTAACTAAAAAAATATTTTTTTTTCCAAAGTTAACTAAAAAAATATTTTTTTTTCCAAAGTAACTAAAAAAATATTTTTTTTTCCAAAGTAACTAAAAAAATATATTTTTTTCCAAAGTAACTAAAAAAATATTTTTTTTTCCAAAGTAACTAAAAAAATATTTTTTTTTCCAAAGTTAACTAAAAAAATATTTTTTTTCCCAAAGTAACTAAAAAAATATTTTTTTTTTCCAAAGTAACTAAAAAAATATTTTTTTTCCCAAAGAAACTAAAAAAATATTTTTTTTCCCAAAGTAACTAAAAAAAATATTTTTTTTCCAAAGAAACTAAAAAAATATTTTTTTTTCCAAAGTAACTAAAAAATATTTTTTTTTCCAAAGTAACTAAAAAAATATTTTTTTTTCCAAAGTAACTAAAAAAATATTTTTTTTTCCAAAGTAACTAAAAAAATATTTTTTTTTCCAAAGTAACTAAAAAAATATTTTTTTTTCCAAAGTAACTAAAAAAATATTTTTTTTTCCAAAGTAACTAAAAAAATATTTTTTTTTCCAAAGTAACTAAAAAAATATTTTTTTTTCCAAAGTAACTAAAAAAATATTTTTTTTTCCAAAGTAACTAAAAAAAAAATTTTTTTTCCAAAGTAACTAAAAAAATAATTTTTTTTCCAAAGTAACTAAAAAAATATTTTTTTTTCCAAAGAAACTAAAAAAATATTTTTTTTCCCAAGTAACTAAAAAAATATTTTTTTTCCCAAAGTAACTAAAAAATTTTTTTTTTTTCCCAAAGTAACTAAAAAAATATTTTTTTCCCCAAAGAAACTAAAAAAATATTTTTTTTCCCAAAGTAACTAAAAAAAATATTTTTTTTCCAAAGAAACTAAAAAAATAATTTTTTTTCCAAAGTAACTAAAAAAATATTTTTTTTTCCAAAGTAACTAAAAAAATATTTTTTTTCCCAAAGTAACTAAAAAAATATTTTTTTTTTCCAAAGTAACTAAAAAAATATTTTTTTTCCCAAAGAAACTAAAAAAATATTTTTTTTCCCAAAGTAACTAAAAAAAATATTTTTTTTCCAAAGAAACTAAAAAAATATTTTTTTTTCCAAAGTAACTAAAAAATATTTTTTTTTCCAAAGTAACTAAAAAAATATTTTTTTTTCCAAAGTAACTAAAAAAATATTTTTTTTTCCAAAGTAACTAAAAAAATATTTTTTTTTCCAAAGTAACTAAAAAAATATTTTTTTTTCCAAAGTAACTAAAAAAATATTTTTTTTTCCAAAGTAACTAAAAAAAAATTTTTTTTCCAAAGTAACTAAAAAAAAATTTTTTTTTCCAAAGTAACTAAAAAAATATTTTTTTTTCCAAAGTAACTAAAAAAATATTTTTTTTTCCAAAGTAACTAAAAAAATATTTTTTTTTCCAAAGTAACTAAAAAAATATTTTTTTTCCCAAAGTAACTAAAAAAAAAATTTTTTTTCCAAAGTATCTAAAAAAATATATTTTTTTCCAAAGTAACTAAAAAAAGATTTTTTTTTCCAAAGTAACTAAAAAAGTAACTTTTTTTCCAAAGTAACTAAAAAAATTTTTTTTTTCCAAAGTAACTAAAATTTTTTTTTTTTTTCCAAAGTAACTAAAACAATTTTTTTTTTTCCAAAGTAACTAAAAAATTTTTTTTTTTTCCAAAGTAACTAAAAAAATATTTTTTTTCCAAAGTAACTAAAAAAATATTTTTTTTTCCAAAGTAACTAAAAAAATATTTTTTTTCCAAAGTAACTAAAAAAATATTTTTTTTTCCAAAGTAACTAAAAAAATATTTTTTTTTCCAAAGTAACTAAAAAAATATTTTTTTTTCCAAAGTAACTAAAAAAATATATTTTTTTCCAAAGTAACTAAAAAAATATTTTTTTTTCCAAAGTAACTAAAAAATTATTTTTTTTTCCAAAGTAACTAAAAAAATTTTTTTTTTCCAAAGTAACTAAAAAAATATTTTTTTTTCCAAAGTAACTAAAAAAATATTTTTTTTTCCAAAGTAACTAAAAAAATATTTTTTTTTTCCAAACTAAAAAAATATTTTTTTTTCAAAGTAACTAAAAAAATATTTTTTTTCCAAAGTAACTAAAAAAATATTTTTTTTTCCAAAGTAACTAAAAAAATATTTTTTTTTCCAAAGTAACTAAAAAAATATTTTTTTTTCCAAAGTAACTAAAAAAATATATTTTTTTCCAAAGTAACTAAAAAAATATATTTTTTTCCAAAGTAACTAAAAAATTATTTTTTTTTCAAAGTAACTAAAAAAAATTTTTTTTTCCAAAGTAACTAAAAATTTTTTTTTTTTTCCAAAGTAACTAAAAAAAATTTTTTTTTTCCAAAGTAACTAAAAAAAAAATTTTTTTTCCAAAGTAACTAAAAAAAAATTTTTTTTTCCAAAGTAACTAAAAAAATATTTTTTTTTCCAAAGTAACTAAAAAAATATTTTTTTTTCCAAAGTAACTAAAAAAATATTTTTTTTCCAAAGTAACTAAAAAAATATTTTTTTTTCCAAAGTAACTAAAAAAATATTTTTTTTTCCAAAGTAACTAAAAAAATATTTTTTTTCCAAAGTAACTAAAAAAATATTTTTTTTTCCAAAGTAACTAAAAAAATATTTTTTTTTCCAAAGTAACTAAAAAAAAATTTTTTTTTCCAAAGTAACTAAAAAAAAATTTTTTTTTCCAAAGTAACTAAAAAAATATTTTTTTTTCCAAAGTAACTAAAAAAATATTTTTTTTTCCAAAGTAACTAAAAAAATATTTTTTTTTCCAAAGTAACTAAAAAAATATTTTTTTTCCCAAAGTAACTAAAAAAAAAAAATTTTTTCCAAAGTATCTAAAAAAATATATTTTTTTCCAAAGTAACTAAAAAAAGATTTTTTTTTCCAAAGTAACTAAAAAAGTAACTTTTTTTCCAAAGTAACTAAAAAAATTTTTTTTTTTCCAAAGTAACTAAAATTTTTTTTTTTTTCCAAAGTAACTAAAACAATTTTTTTTTTCCAAAGTAACTAAAAAATTTTTTTTTTTTCCAAAGTAACTAAAAAAATATTTTTTTTCCAAAGTAACTAAAAAAATATTTTTTTTTTCCAAAGTAACTAAAAAAATATTTTTTTTCCCAAAGAAACTAAAAAAATATTTTTTTTCCCAAAGTAACTAAAAAAAATATTTTTTTTCCAAAGAAACTAAAAAAATATTTTTTTTTCCAAAGTAACTAAAAAATATTTTTTTTTCCAAAGTAACTAAAAAAATATTTTTTTTTCCAAAGTAACTAAAAAAATATTTTTTTTTCCAAAGTAACTAAAAAAATATTTTTTTTTCCAAAGTAACTAAAAAAATATTTTTTTTTCCAAAGTAACTAAAAAAATATTTTTTTTTCCAAAGTAACTAAAAAAATATTTTTTTTTCCAAAGTAACTAAAAAAATATTTTTTTTTCCAAAGTAACTAAAAAAATATTTTTTTTTCCAAAGTAACTAAAAAAAAAATTTTTTTTCCAAAGTAACTAAAAAAATAATTTTTTTTCCAAAGTAACTAAAAAAATATTTTTTTTTCCAAAGAAACTAAAAAAATATTTTTTTTCCCAAGTAACTAAAAAAATATTTTTTTTCCCAAAGTAACTAAAAAATTTTTTTTTTTTCCCAAAGTAACTAAAAAAATATTTTTTCCCCAAAGAAACTAAAAAAATATTTTTTTTCCCAAAGTAACTAAAAAAAATATTTTTTTTCCAAAGAAACTAAAAAAATAATTTTTTTTCCAAAGTAACTAAAAAAATATTTTTTTTTCCAAAGTAACTAAAAAAATATTTTTTTTCCCAAAGTAACTAAAAAAATATATTTTTTTTTCCAAAGTAACTAAAAAAATATTTTTTTTCCCAAAGAAACTAAAAAAATATTTTTTTTCCCAAAGTAACTAAAAAAAATATTTTTTTTCCAAAGAAACTAAAAAAATATTTTTTTTTCCAAAGTAACTAAAAAAATATATTTTTTTCCAAAGTAACTAAAAAAATATTTTTTTTTCCAAAGTAACTAAAAAAATATTTTTTTTTCCAAAGTAACTAAAAAAATATTTTTTTTTCCAAAGTAACTAAAAAAAATTTTTTTTTTCCAAAGTAACTAAAAAAATATTTTTTTTCCAAAGTAACTAAAAAAATATTTTTTTTTCCAAAGTAACTAAAAAAATTTTTTTTTTTCCAAAGTAACTAAAAAAATATTTTTTTTTCCAAAGTAACTAAAAAAATATTTTTTTTTCCAAAGAAACTAAAAAAATATTTTTTTTTCCAAAGTAACTAAAAAAATTTTTTTTTTCCCAAAGTAACTAAAAAAATATTTTTTTTTCCAAAGTAACTAAAAAAATATTTTTTTTCCCAAAGAAACTAAAAAAATATTTTTTTTTCCAAAGTAACTAAAAAATATATTTTTTTTCCAAAGAAACTAAAAAAATATTTTTTTTTCCAAAGTAACTAAAAAAATATTTCTTTTTTCCAAAGTAACTAAAAAAATATATTTTTTTCCAAAGTAACTAAAAAAATATTTCTTTTTTCCAAAGTAACTAAAAAAATAATTTTTTTTCCAAAGTAACTAAAAAAATATTTTTTTTTCCAAAGTAACTAAAAAAATATTTTTTTTTCCAAAGTAACTAAAAAAAATTTTTTTTTCCAAAGTAACTAAAAAAAAATTTTTTTTCCAAAGTAACTAAAAAAATATATTTTTTTCCAAAGTAACTAAAAAAATATTTTTTTTCCAAAGTAACTAAAAAAATATTTTTTTTCCCAAAGTAACTAAAACAATATTTTTTTTTCCAAAGAAACTAAAAAAATATTTTTTTTTCCAAAGTAACTAAAAAAATATTTTTTTTTCCAAAGTAACTAAAAAAATATTTTTTTTTCCAAAGTAACTAAAAAAATATTTTTTTTTTCCAAAGTAACTAAAAAAATATTTTTTTTTCCAAAGAAACTAAAAAAATATTTTTTTTTCCAAAGTAACTAAAAAAAAAAAAAATTTCCAAAGAAACTAAAAAAAAATTTTTTTTTCCAAAGTAACTAAAAAAATATTTTTTTTTCCAAAGTAACTAAAAAAATATTTTTTTTTCCAAAGTAACTAAAAAAATATTTTTTTTCCAAAGTAACTAAAAAAATATTTTTTTTCCAAAGTAACTAAAAAAATATTTTTTTTTCCAAAGTAACTAAAAAAATATTTTTTTTCCAAAGTAACTAAAAAAATATATTTTTTTCCAAAGTAACTAAAAAAATATTTTTTTTTCCAAAGTAACTAAAAAAATATATTTTTTTCCAAAGTAACTAAAAAAATATTTTTTTTTCCAAAGTAACTAAAAAAATATTTTTTTTTCCAAAGTAACTAAAAAAATATTTTTTTTTCCAAAGTAACTAAAAAAAAATTTTTTTTTCCAAAGTAACTAAAAAAATAATTTTTTTTCCAAAGTAACTAAAAAAATATTTTTTTTTCCAAAGAAACTAAAAAAATATTTTTTTTTCCAAAGTAACTAAAAAAATATTTTTTTTTCCAAAGTAACTAAAAAAATATTTTTTTTTCCAAAGTAACTAAAAAAATATTTTTTTTCCCAAAGTAACTAAAAAAATATTTTTTTTCCAAAGAAACTAAAAAAATATTTTTTTTTCCAAAGTAACTAAAAAAATATTTTTTTTTCCAAAGTAACTAAAAAAATATTTTTTTTTCCAAAGTAACTAAAAAAATATTTTGTTTTCCAAAGTAACTAAAAAAATATTTTTTTTTCCAAAGAAACTAAAAAAATATTTTTTTTTCCAAAGTAACTAAAAAAAATATTTTTTTTCCAAAGAAACTAAAAAAATATTTTTTTTTCCAAAGTAACTAAAAAAATATTTTTTTTCCCAAAGTAACTAAAAAAATATTTTTTTTTCCAAAGTAACTAAAAAATATTTTTTTTTCCAAAGTAACTAAAAAAATATTTTTTTTTCCAAAGTAACTAAAAAAATATTTTTTTTTCCAAAGTAACTAAAAAAATATTTTTTTTTCCAAAGTAACTAAAAAAATATTTTTTTTCCAAAGTAACTAAAAAATTTTTTTTTTCCAAAGTAACTAAAAAAAATTTTTTTTTTCCAAAGTAACTAAAAAAATATTTTTTTTTCCAAAGTAACTAAAAAAAAATTTTTTTTTCCAAAGTAACTAAAAAAATATTTTTTTTTCCAAAGTAACTAAAAAAATATTTTTTTTTCCAAAGTAACTAAAAAAATATTTTTTTTTCCAAAGAAACTAAAAAAATATTTTTTTTTCCAAAGTAACTAAAAAAATATTTTTTTTCCCAAAGTAACTAAAAAAATATTTTTTTTTCCAAAGTAACTAAAAAAATATTTTTTTCCCCAAAGAAACTAAAAAAATATTTTTTTTTCCAAAGTAACTAAAAAATATTTTTTTTTCTAAAGTAACTAAAAAAATATTTTTTTTTCCAAAGTAACTAAAAAAATATTTTTTTTTCCATAGTAACTAAAAAAATATTTTTTTTTCCAAAGTAACTAAAAAAATATTTTTTTTTCCAAAGTAACTAAAAAAAATATTTTTTTTCCAAAGTAACTAAAAAAAAAAATTTTTTTCCAAAGTAACTAAAAAAAATTTTTTTTTTCCAAAGTAACTAAAAAAAAATTTTTTTTTCCAAAGTAACTAAAAAAATTTTTTTTTTTCCAAAGTAACTAAAAAAATATTTTTTTTTCCAAAGTAACTAAAAAAATATTTTTTTTTCCAAAGTAACTAAAAAAATATTTTTTTTTCCAAAGTAACTAAAAAAATATTTTTTTTTCCAAAGTAACTAAAAAAATATTTTTTTTTCCAAAGTAACTAAAAAAATATTTTTTTTTCCAAACTAAAAAAATATTTTTTTTTCCAAACTAAAAAAATATTTTTTTTTCCAAAGTAACTAAAAAAATATTTTTTTTTCCAAAGTAACTAAAAAAATATTTTTTTTCCCAAAGTAACTAAAAAAATATATTTTTTTCCAAAGTAACTAAAAAAATATTTTTTTTTCCAAAGAAACTAAAAAAATATATTTTTTTCCAAAGTAACTAAAAAATATTTTTTTTTCCAAAGTAACTAAAAAAATATTTTTTTTTCCAAAGTAACTAAAAAAATATTTTTTTTTCCAAAGTAACTAAAAAAATATTTTTTTTTCCAAAGTAACTAAAAAAATATTTTTTTTTCCAAAGTTAACTAAAAAAATATTTTTTTTTCCAAAGTAACTAAAAAAATATTTTTTTTCCCAAAGTAACTAAAAAAATATTTTTTTTCCAAAGAAACTAAAAAAATATTTTTTTTTCCAAAGTAACTAAAAAAATATTTTTTTTCCCAAAGTAACTAAAAAAATATTATTTTTTTTCCAAAGTAACTAAAAAAATATTTTTTTTCCCAAAGAAACTAAAAAAATATTTTTTTTCCCAAAGTAACTAAAAAAAATATTTTTTTTCCAAAGAAACTAAAAAAATATTTTTTTTTCCAAAGTAACTAAAAAATATTTTTTTTCCCAAAGTAACTAAAAAAATATTTTTTTTTCCAAAGTAACTAAAAAAATATTTTTTTTCCCAAAGTAACTAAAAAAATATTTTTTTTTCCAAAGTAACTAAAAAAATATTTTTTTTTCCAAAGTAACTAAAAAAATATTTTTTTTTCCCAAAGTAACTAAAAAAATATTTTTTTTTCCAAAGTAACTAAAAAAAAATTTTTTTTCCAAAGTAACTAAAAAAATATTTTTTTTTCCAAAGTAACTAAAAAAATATTTTTTTTTCCAAAGTAACTAAAAAAATTTTTTTTTTCCCAAAGTAACTAAAAAAATATTTTTTTTTCCAAAGTAACTAAAAAAAAATTTTTTTTCCAAAGTAACTAAAAAAATATTTTTTTTTCCAAAGTAACTAAAAAATATTTTTTTTTCCAAAGTAACTAAAAAAATATTTTTTTTTCCAAAGTAACTAAAAAAATATTTTTTTTTCCAAAGTAACTAAAAAAATATTTTTTTTTCCAAAGTAACTAAAAAAATATTTTTTTTTCCAAAGTAACTAAAAAAATATTTTTTTTTCCAAAGTAACTAAAAAAATATATTTTTTTCCAAAGTAACTAAAAAAATATTTTTTTTTCCAAAGTAACTAAAAAAATATTTTTTTTTCCAAAGTAACTAAAAAAATATTTTTTTTTCCAAAGTAACTAAAAAAATATTTTTTTTCCCAAAGTAACTAAAAAAATATTTTTTTTTCCAAAGAAACTAAAAAAATATTTTTTTTTCCAAAGTAACTAAAAAAATATTTTTTTTTCCAAAGTAACTAAAAAAATATTTTTTTTTCCAAAGTAACTAAAAAAATATTTTTTTTTCCAAAGAAACTAAAAAAATATTTTTTTTTCCAAAGTAACTAAAAAAAATAATTTTTTTCCAAAGAAACTAAAAAAATATTTTTTTTCCAAAGTAACTAAAAAAATATTTTTTTTCCCAAAGTAACTAAAAAAATATTTTTTTTTCCAAAGTAACTAAAAAATATTTTTTTTTCCAAAGTAACTAAAAAAATATTTTTTTTTCCAAAGTAACTAAAAAAATATTTTTTTTTCCAAAGTAACTAAAAAAATATTTTTTTTTCCAAAGTAACTAAAAAAATATTTTTTTTTCCAAAGTAACTAAAAAAATATTTTTTTTCCCAAAGTAACTAAAAAAATATTTTTTTTTCCCAAAGTAACTAAAAAAATAATTTTTTTTCCAAAGTAACTAAAAAAATATATTTTTTCCCAAAGAAACTAAAAAATATTTTTTTTTCCAAAGTAACTAAAAAAATATTTTTTTTCCCAAAGTAACTAAAAAAATATTTTTTTTTCCCAAAGTAACTAAAAAAATATTTTTTCCCCAAAGAAACTAAAAAAATATTTTTTTTTCCAAAGTAACTAAAAAAAATATTTTTTTTCCAAAGAAACTAAAAAAATATTTTTTTTTCCAAAGTAACTAAAAAATATTTTTTTTTCCAAAGTAACTAAAAAAATATTTTTTTTTCCAAAGTAACTAAAAAAATATTTTTTTTCCAAAGTAACTAAAAAAATATTTTTTTTTCCAAAGTAACTAAAAAAATATTTTTTTTTCCAAAGTAACTAAAAAAATATTTTTTTTCCAAAGTAACTAAAAAAAATAATTTTTTTCCAAAGAAACTAAAAAAATATTTTTTTTTCCAAAGTAACTAAAAAAATATTTTTTTTCCCAAAGTAACTAAAAAAATATTTTTTTTTCCAAAGTAACTAAAACATATTTTTTTTTCCAAAGTAACTAAAAAAATATTTTTTTTTCCAAAGTAACTAAAAAAAAATTTTTTTTTCCAAAGTAACTAAAAAAATATTTTTTTTTCCAAAGTAACTAAAAAAATATTTTTTTTTCCAAAGTAACTAAAAAAAATTTTTTTTTTCCAAAGTAACTAAAAAAATTTTTTTTTTTCCAAAGTAACTAAAAAAATATTTTTTTTTCCAAAGTAACTAAAAACATTTTTTTTTTTCCAAAGTAACTAAAAAAATATTTTTTTTTCCAAAGTAACTAAAAAAATATTTTTTTTTCCAAAGTAACTAAAAAAATATTTTTTTTTCCAAAGAAACTAAAAAAATATTTTTTTCCCAAAGTAACTAAAAAAATATTTTTTTTTCCAAAGTAACTAAAAAAATATATTTTTTTCCAAAGTAACTAAAAAAATATTTTTTTTCCCAAAGAAACTAAAAAAATATTTTTTTTTCCAAAGTAACTAAAAAAAAAAAAATTTTCCAAAGAAACTAAAAAAATATTTTTTTTTCCAAAGTAACTAAAAAATTTTTTTTTTCCAAAGTAACTAAAAAAATATTTTTTTTTCCAAAGTAACTAAAAAAATATTTTTTTTTCCAAAGTAACTAAAAAAATATTTTTTTTTCCAAAGTAACTAAAAAAATATTTTTTTTTCCAAAGTAACTAAAAAAATATTTTTTTTTCCAAAGTAACTAAAAAAATTTTTTTTTTCCAAAGTAACTAAAAAAATATTTTTTTTTCCAAAGAAACTAAAAAAATATTTTTTTTTCCAAAGTAACTAAAAAAATATTTTTTTTTCCAAAGTAACTAAAAAAATATTTTTTTTCCAAAGTAACTAAAAAATATTTTTTTTTCCAAAGTAACTAAAAAAATATTTTTTTTTCCAAAGTAACTAAAAAATATTTTTTTTTCCAAAGTAACTAAAAAAATATTTTTTTTTCCAAAGTAACTAAAAAAATATTTTTTTTTCCAAAGTAACTAAAAAAATATTTTTTTTTCCAAAGTAACTAAAAAAATATTTTTTTTTCCAAAGTAACTAAAAAAAATTTTTTTTTCCAAAGTAACTAAAAAATTTTTTTTTTTCCAAAGTAACTAAAAAAATATTTTTTTTTCCAAAGTAACTAAAAAAATATTTTTTTTTCCAAAGTAACTAAAAAAATATTTTTTTTTCCAAAGTAACTAAAAAAATATATTTTTTTCCAAAGTAACTAAAAAAATATTTTTTTTTCCAAAGTAACTAAAAAAATATTTTTTTTTCCAAAGTAACTAAAAAAATATTTTTTTTTCCAAAGTAACTAAAAAAATATTTTTTTTTCCAAAGTAACTAAAAAAATATTTTTTTTTCCAAAGTAACTAAAAAAATATTTTTTTTTCCAAACTAAAAAAATATTTTTTTTTCCAAAGTAACTAAAAAAATATTTTTTTTTCCAAAGTAACTAAAAAAATATATTTTTTTCCAAAGTAACTAAAAAAATATTTTTTTTCCCAAAGTAACTAAAAAAATATTTTTTTTTCCAAAGTAACTAAAAAAATATTTTTTTTCCCAAAGTAACTAAAAAAATATTTTTTTTTTCCAAAGTAACTAAAAAAATATTTTTTTTCCCAAAGAAACTAAAAAAATATTTTTTTTCCCAAAGTAACTAAAAAAAAATTTTTTTTTCCAAAGAAACTAAAAAAATATTTTTTTTTCCAAAGTAACTAAAAAATATTTTTTTTTCCAAAGTAACTAAAAAAATATTTTTTTTTCCAAAGTAACTAAAAAAATATTTTTTTTTCCAAAGTAACTAAAAAAATATTTTTTTTTCCAAAGTAACTAAAAAAATATTTTTTTTTCCAAAGTAACTAAAAAAATATTTTTTTTTCCAAAGTAACTAAAAAAATATTTTTTTTTCCAAAGAAACTAAAAAAATATTTTTTTTTCCAAAGTAACTAAAAAAATATTTTTTTTTCCAAAGTAACTAAAAAAATATTTTTTTTTCCAAAGTAACTAAAAAAATATTTTTTTCCCAAAGAAACTAAAAAAAAATTTTTTTTTCCAAAGTAACTAAAAAAAAATATTTTTTTCCAAAGAAACTAAAAAAATATTTTTTTTTCCAAAGTAACTAAAAATATATATTTTTTTCCAAAGTAACTAAAAAAATATTTTTTTTTCCAAAGTAACTAAAAAAATATTTTTTTTTCCAAAGTAACTAAAAAAATATTTTTTTTTCCAAAGTAACTAAAAAAATATTTTTTTTTCCAAAGTAACTAAAAAAATATTTTTTTTTCCAAAGTAACTAAAAAAATATTTTTTTTTCCAAACTAAAAAAATATTTTTTTTTCCAAAGTAACTAAAAAAATATTTTTTTTTCCAAAGTAACTAAAAAAATATTTTTTTTTCCAAAGTAACTAAAAAAATATTTTTTTTTCCAAAGTAACTAAAAAAATATTTTTTTTCCCAAAGTAACTAAAAAAATATTTTTTTTTCCAAAGTAACTAAAAAAATATTTTTTTTCCCAAAGTAACTAAAAAAATATTTTTTTTTCCAAAGTAACTAAA
The DNA here is from genome assembly GCF_949748355.1 of Melanostigma gelatinosum. Lineage (NCBI taxonomy): Eukaryota > Metazoa > Chordata > Actinopteri > Perciformes > Zoarcidae > Melanostigma > Melanostigma gelatinosum. Next base: position 6,028 of record NW_027635141.1, on the reverse strand, counting down.
AAAATATTTTTTTTCCCAAAGTAACTAAAAAATTTTTTTTTTTCCAAAGAAACTAAAAATTTTTTTTTTTTTCCAAAGTAACTAAAAAATATTTTTTTTTCCAAAGTAACTAAAAAAATATTTTTTTTTCCAAAGTAACTAAAAAAATATTTTTTTTTCCAAAGTAACTAAAAAAATATTTTTTTTTCCAAAGTAACTAAAAAAATATTTTTTTTTCCAAAGTTAACTAAAAAAATATTTTTTTTCCAAAGTAACTAAAAAAATATTTTTTTTTCCAAAGTAACTAAAAAAATATTTTTTTTCCAAAGAAACTAAAAAAATATTTTTTTTTCCAAAGTAACTAAAAAAATATTTTTTTTCCCAAAGTAACTAAAAAAATATTTTTTTTTTCCAAAGTAACTAAAAAAATATTTTTTTTCCCAAAGAAACTAAAAAAATATTTTTTTTCCCAAAGTAACTAAAAAAAATATTTTTTTTCCAAAGAAACTAAAAAAATATTTTTTTTTCCAAAGTAACTAAAAAATATTTTTTTTTCCAAAGTAACTAAAAAAATATTTTTTTTTCCAAAGTAACTAAAAAAATATTTTTTTTCCCAAAGTAACTAAAAAAATATTTTTTTTTCCAAAGTAACTAAAAAAATATTTTTTTTTCCAAAGTAACTAAAAAAATATTTTTTTTTCCAAAGTAACTAAAAAAAAAATGTTTTTTCCAAAGTAACTAAAAAAATTTTTTTTTTCCCAAAGTAACTAAAAAAATATTTTTTTTTCCAAAGTAACTAAAAAAAATTTTTTTTTTCCAAAGTAACTAAAAAAATATTTTTTTTTCCAAAGTAACTAAAAAAATATTTTTTTTTCCAAAGTAACTAAAAAAATATTTTTTTTCCCAAAGTAACTAAAAAAATATTTTTTTTTTCCAAAGTAACTAAAAAAATATTTTTTTTCCCAAAGAAACTAAAAAAATATTTTTTTTTCCAAAGTAACTAAAAAATATATTTTTTTTCCAAAGAAACTAAAAAAATATTTTTTCTTCCAAAGTAACTAAAAAAATATTTTTTTTTCCAAAGTAACTAAAAAAAAATTTTTTTTTCCAAAGTAACTAAAAAAAATTTTTTTTTTCCAAAGTAACTAAAAAAATATTTTTTTTTCCAAAGTAACTAAAAAAATATTTTTTTTCCCAAAGTAACTAAAAAAATATTTTTTTTTCCAAAGTAACTAAAAAAATATTTTTTTTCCCAAAGAAACTAAAAAAATATTTTTTTTTCCAAAGTAACTAAAAAAAATATTTTTTTTCCAAAGAAACTAAAAAAATATTTTTTCTTCCAAAGTAACTAAAAAATATTTTTTTTCCCAAAGTAACTAAAAAAATATTTTTTTTTCCAAAGTAACTAAAAAAATATTTTTTTTTCCAAAGTAACTAAAAAAATATTTTTTTTTCCAAAGTAACTAAAAAAATATTTTTTTTTCCAAAGTAACTAAAAAAATATTTTTTTTTCCAAAGTAACTAAAAAAATATTTTTTTTTCCAAAGTAACTAAAAAAATATTTTTTTTTCCAAAGTAACTAAAAAAATATTTTTTTTTCCAAAGAAACTAAAAAAATATTTTTTTTTCCAAAGTAACTAAAAAAATATTTTTTTTTCCAAAGTAACTAAAAAAATATTTTTTTTTCCAAAGTAACTAAAAAAATATTTTTTTTTCCAAAGTAACTAAAAAAATATTTTTTTTTCCAAAGAAACTAAAAAAATATTTTTTTTTCCAAAGTAACTAAAAAAAAAAAAAATTTCCAAAGAAACTAAAAAAATATTTTTTTTTCCAAAGTAACTAAAAAAATATTTTTTTTCCCAAAGTAACTAAAAAAATATTTTTTTTTCCAAAGTAACTAAAAAAATATTTTTTTTTCCAAAGTAACTAAAAAAATATTTTTTTTTCCAAAGTAACTAAAAAAATATTTTTTTTTCCAAAGTAACTAAAAAAATATTTTTTTTTCCAAAGTAACTAAAAAAATATTTTTTTTTCCAAAGAAACTAAAAAAATATTTTTTTTTCCAAAGTAACTAAAAAAATATTTTTTTTTCCAAAGTAACTAAAAAAATATTTTTTTTCCCAAAGAAACTAAAAAAATATTTTTTTTTCCAAAGTAACTAAAAAAAAAAAATTTTTCCCAAAGAAACTAAAAAAATATTTTTTTTTCCAAAGTAACTAAAAAATATTTTTTTTTCCAAAGTAACTAAAAAAATATTTTTTTTTCCAAAGTAACTAAAAAAATATTTTTTTTTCCAAAGTAACTAAAAAAATATTTTTTTTTCCAAAGTAACTAAAAAAATATTTTTTTTTCCAAAGTAACTAAAAAAATATTTTTTTTTCCAAAGTAACTAAAAAAATATTTTTTTCCCCAAAGTAACTAAAAAAAATTTTTTTTTTCCAAAGAAACTAAAAAAATATTTTTTTTTCCAAAGTAACTAAAAAATATTTTTTTTTCCAAAGTAACTAAAAAAATATTTTTTTTTCCAAAGTAACTAAAAAAATATTTTTTTTTCCAAAGTAACTAAAAAAATATTTTTTTTTCCAAAGTAACTAAAAAAATATTTTTTTTTCCAAAGTAACTAAAAAAATATTTTTTTTCCAAAGTTAACTAAAAAAATATTTTTTTTTCCAAAGTAACTAAAAAAATATTTTTTTTTCCAAAGTAACTAAAAAAATATTTTTTTTCCAAAGAAACTAAAAAAATATTTTTTTTTCCAAAGTAACTAAAAAAATATTTTTTTTCCCAAAGTAACTAAAAAAATATTTTTTTTTTCCAAAGTAACTAAAAAAATATTTTTTTTCCCAAAGAAACTAAAAAAATATTTTTTTCCCCAAAGTAACTAAAAAAAATATATTTTTTTCCAAAGAAACTAAAAAAATATTTTTTTTTCCAAAGTAACTAAAAAATATTTTTTTTTCCAAAGTAACTAAAAAAATATTTTTTTTTCCAAAGTAACTAAAAAAATATTTTTTTTCCCAAAGTAACTAAAAAAATTTTTTTTTTTCCAAAGTAACTAAAAAAATATTTTTTTTTCCAAAGTAACTAAAAAAATTTTTTTTTTTCCAAAGTAACTAAAAAAAAAAAAAAATTTCCAAAGTAACTAAAAAAATATTTTTTTTCCCAAAGTAACTAAAAAAATATTTTTTTTTCCAAAGTAACTAAAAAAAAACTTTTTTTTCCAAAGTAACTAAAAAAATATTTTTTTTTCCAAAGTAACTAAAAAAATATTTTTTTTTCCAAAGTAACTAAAAAAATATTTTTTTCCCAAAGTAACTAAAAAAATATTTTTTTTTTCCAAAGTAACTAAAAAAATATTTTTTTTCCCAAAGAAACTAAAAAAATATTTTTTTTTCCAAAGTAACTAAAAAAAATATTTTTTTTCCAAAGAAACTAAAAAAATATTTTTTCTCCAAAGTAACTAAAAAAATATTTTTTTTCCCAAAGTAACTAAAAAAAAAAAATTTTTCCAAAGTAACTAAAAAAATATTTTTTTTTCCAAAGTAACTAAAAAAATATTTTTTTTTCCAAAGTAACTAAAAAAATATTTTTTTTCCCAAAGTAACTAAAAAAATATTTTTTTTTTCCAAAGTAACTAAAAAAATATTTTTTTTCCCAAAGAAACTAAAAAAATATTTTTTTTTCCAAAGTAACTAAAAAAAATATTTTTTTTCCAAAGAAACTAAAAAAATATTTTTTCTTCCAAAGTAACTAAAAAATATTTTTTTTTCCAAAGTAACTAAAAACATATTTTTTTTTCCAAAGTAACTAAAAAAATATTTTTTTTTCCAAAGTAACTAAAAAAATATTTTTTTTTCCAAAGTAACTAAAAAAATATTTTTTTTTCCAAAGTAACTAAAAAAATATTTTTTTTTCCAAAGTAACTAAAATAATATTTTTTTTCCAAAGTAACTAAAAAAATATTTTTTTTTCCAAAGTAACTAAAAAAATATATTTTTTTCCAAAGAAACTAAAAAAATATTTTTTTTTCCAAAGTAACTAAAAAAATATTTTTTTTCCCAAAGAAACTAAAAAAATATTTTTTTTTCCAAAGTAACTAAAAAAAAAAAAAAATTTCCAAAGAAACTAAAAAAATATTTTTTTTTCCAAAGTAACTAAAAAAATATTTTTTTTTCCAAAGTAACTAAAAAAATATTTTTTTTTCCAAAGTAACTAAAAAAATATTTTTTTTTCCAAAGAAACTAAAAAAATATTTTTTTTTCCAAAGTAACTAAAAAAATATTTTTTTTTCCAAAGTAACTAAAAAAATATTTTTTTTTCCAAAGTAACTAAAAAAATATTTTTTTCCCAAAGAAACTAAAAAAAATTTTTTTTTTCCAAAGTAACTAAAAAAAAATATTTTTTTCCAAAGAAACTAAAAAAATATTTTTTTTTCCAAAGTAACTAAAAAAAATTTTTTTTCCAAAGTAACTAAAAAAATATTTTTTTTTCCAAAGTAACTAAAAAAATATTTTTTTTTCCAAAGTAACTAAAAAAATATTTTTTTTCCAAAGTAACTAAAAAAATATTTTTTTTTCCAAAGTAACTAAAAAAAATTTTTTTTCCAAAGTAACTAAAAAAATATTTTTTTTTCCAAAGTAACTAAAAAAATATTTTTTTTTCCAAAGTAACTAAAAAAATATTTTTTTTTCCAAAGTAACTAAAAATATATATTTTTTTCCAAAGTAACTAAAAAAATATTTTTTTTCCAAAGTAACTAAAAAAATATTTTTTTTTCCAAAGTAACTAAAAAAATATTTTTTTTTCCAAAGTAACTAAAAAAATATTTTTTTTTCCAAAGTAACTAAAAAAATATTTTTTTTTCCAAAGTAACTAAAAAAATATTTTTTTTTCCAAACTAAAAAAATATTTTTTTTTCCAAAGTAACTAAAAAAATATTTTTTTTTCCAAAGTAACTAAAAAAATATTTTTTTTTCCAAAGTAACTAAAAAAATATTTTTTTTCCCAAAGTAACTAAAAAAATATTTTTTTTTCCAAAGTAACTAAAAAAATATTTTTTTTCCCAAAGTAACTAAAAAAATATTTTTTTTTTCCAAAGTAACTAAAAAAATATTTTTTTTCCCAAAGAAACTAAAAAAATATTTTTTTTCCCAAAGTAACTAAAAATTTTTTTTTTTTCCAAAGAAACTAAAAAATTTTTTTTTTTCCAAAGTAACTAAAAAATATTTTTTTTTCCAAAGTAACTAAAAAAATATTTTTTTTTCCAAAGAAACTAAAAAAATATTTTTTTTTCCAAAGTAACTAAAAAAAAAAAAAATTTCCAAAGAAACTAAAAAAATATTTTTTTTTCCAAAGTAACTAAAAAAATATTTTTTTTTCCAAAGTAACTAAAAAAATATTTTTTTTTCCAAAGTAACTAAAAAAATATTTTTTTTTCCAAAGAAACTAAAAAAATATTTTTTTTTCCAAAGTAACTAAAAAAATATTTTTTTTTCCAAAGTAACTAAAAAAATATTTTTTTTTCCAAAGTAACTAAAAAAATATTTTTTTCCCAAAGAAACTAAAAAAAAATTTTTTTTTCCAAAGTAACTAAAAAAAAATATTTTTTTCCAAAGAAACTAAAAAAATATTTTTTTTTCCAAAGTAACTAAAAAAATTTTTTTTTCCAAAGTAACTAAAAAAATATTTTTTTTTCCAAAGTAACTAAAAAAATATTTTTTTTTCCAAAGTAACTAAAAAAATATTTTTTTTCCAAAGTAACTAAAAAAATATTTTTTTTTCCAAAGTAACTAAAAAAAATTTTTTTTTCCAAAGTAACTAAAAAAATATTTTTTTTCCAAAGTAACTAAAAAAATATTTTTTTTTCCAAAGTAACTAAAAAAATATTTTTTTTTCCAAAGTAACTAAAAATATATATTTTTTTCCAAAGTAACTAAAAAAATATTTTTTTTTCCAAAGTAACTAAAAAAATATTTTTTTTTCCAAAGTAACTAAAAAAATATTTTTTTTTCCAAAGTAACTAAAAAAATATTTTTTTTTCCAAAGTAAC
>NW_027635142.1:0-58000 GCF_949748355.1 Melanostigma gelatinosum | reverse complement strand
TTTTTTTTTCCAAAGTAACTAAAAAAATATTTTTTTTTCCAAAGTAACTAAAAAAATATTTTTTTTTCCAAAGTAACTAAAAAAATATTTTTTTTCCCAAAGTAACTAAAAAAATACTTTTTTTTCCAAAGTAACTAAAAAATAATTTTTTTTCCAAAGTAACTAAAAAAAAAAAAAAATTTCCAAAGTAACAAAAAAAATAAATTTTTTTCCAAAGTAACTAAAAAAATATTTTTTTTTCCAAAGTAACTAAAAAAATATTTTTTTTCCCAAAGTAACTAAAAAAATATTTTTTTTTCCAAAGTAACTAAAAAAATATTTTTTTTCCAAAGTAACTAAAAACATATTTTTTTTTCCAAAGTAACTAAAAAAATATTTTTTTTTCCAAAGTAACTAAAAAAATATTTTTTTTCCCAAAGTAACTAAAATTTTTTTTTTTTTTCCAAAGAAACTAAAAAAAATTTTTTTTTTCCAAAGTAACTAAAAAATATATTTTTTTTCCAAAGTAACTAAAAAAATATTTTTTTTTCCAAAGTAACTAAAAAAATATTTTTTTTTCCAAAGTAACTAAAAAATTTTTTTTTTTTCCAAAGTAACTAAAAAAATATTTTTTTTTCCAAAGTAACTAAAAAAATATTTTTTTTTCCAAAGTAACTAAAAAAATATTTTTTTTTCCAAAGTAACTAAAAAAAAATATTTTTTTCCAAAGAAACTAAAAAAATATTTTTTTTTCCAAAGTAACTAAAAAAAATATTTTTTTCCAAAGTAACTAAAAAAATATTTTTTTTTCCAAAGTAACTAAAAAAATATTTTTTTTTCCAAAGTAACTAAAACAATTTTTTTTTTCCAAAGTAACTAAAACATTTTTTTTTTCCAAAGTAACTAAAAAAATATTTTTTTTTCCAAAGTAACTAAAAAAATATTTTTTTTTCCAAAGTAACTAAAAAAATATTTTTTTTCCAAAGTAACTAAAAAAATATTTTTTTTCCAAAGTAACTAAAAAAATATTTTTTTTTCCAAAGTAACTAAAAAAAAATTTTTTTCCCCAAAGTAACTAAAAAAAATTTTTTTTTTCCAAAGTAACTAAAAAAATATTTTTTTTCCCAAAGAAACTAAAAAAAAATTTTTTTTTCCAAAGTAACTAAAAAAAAAATTTTTTTTCCAAAGTAACTAAAAAAATATTTTTTTCCCAAAGTAACTAAAAAAATATTTTTTTTTCCAAAGTAACTAAAAAAATATTTTTTTTCCAAAGTAACTAAAAAAATATTTTTTTTCCAAAGTAACTAAAAAAATATTTTTTTTTCCAAAGTAACTAAAAAAATATTTTTTTTCCCAAAGTAACTAAAAAAATATTTTTTTTTCCAAAGAAACTAAAAAAATATTTTTTTTTCCAAAGTAACTAAAAAAAATTTTTTTTTTCCAAAGTAACTAAAAATTTTTTTTTTTTCCAAAGTAACTAAAAAAATATTTTTTTTTCCAAAGTAACTAAAAAAATATTTTTTTTTCCAAAGTAACTAAAAATATATATTTTTTTTCCAAAGTAACTAAAAAATTTTTTTTTTTCCAAAGTAACTAAAAAAATATTTTTTTTCCAAAGTAACTAAAAAAATATTTTTTTTCCCAAAGTAACTAAAAAAATATTTTTTTTCCCAAAGTAACTAAAAAAAATTTTTTTTTCCCAAAGTAACTAAAAAAAATTTTTTTTTCCAAAGTAACTAAAAAAAAAAATTTTTTCCAAAGTAACTAAAAAAATTATTTTTTTTCCAAAGTAACTAAAAAAATATTTTTTTTTCCAAAGTAACTAAAAAAATATTTTTTTTTCCAAAGTAACTAAAAAAATATTTTTTTTCCCAAAGAAACTAAAAAAAAATTTTTTTTCCAAAGTAACTAAAAAATTTTTTTTTTTTCCAAAGTAACTAAAAAAAATTTTTTTTTTCCAAAGTAACTAAAAAAATATTTTTTTTCCAAAGTAATTTAAAAAAAAAAAAATTTTCCAAAGTAACTAAAAAAATATTTTTTTTTCCAAAGAAACTAAAAAAATATTTTTTTTCCCAAAGTAACTAAAAAATATTTTTTTTTCCAAAGTAACTAAAAAAATATTTTTTTTTCCAAAGTAACTAAAAAAATATTTTTTTTTCCAAAGTAACTAAAAAAATATTTTTTTTTCCAAAGTAACTAAAAAAATATTTTTTTTTCCAAAGTAACTAAAAAAATATTTTTTTTTCCAAAGTAACTAAAAAAATATTTTTTTTTTCCAAAGTAACTAAAAAAATATTTTTTTTTCCAAAGTAACAAAAAAAATATTTTTTTTTCCAAAGTAACTAAAAAAAATTTTTTTTTTCCAAAGTAACTAAAATTTTTTTTTTTTTTCCAAAGTAACTAAAAAATTTTTTTTTTTTCCAAAGTAACTAAAAAATTTTTTTTTTTTCCAAAGTAACTAAAAAAATATTTTTTTTTCCAAAGTAACTAAAAAAATATTTTTTTTCCCAAAGAAACTAAAAAAATATTTTTTTTTCCAAAGTAACTAAAAATATTTTTTTTTTCCAAAGTAACTAAAAAATTTTTTTTTTTTCCAAAGTAACTAAAAAAATATTTTTTTTCCAAAGTAATTAAAAAAAAAAAAAATTTTCCAAAGTAACTAAAAAAATATTTTTTTTCCCAAAGTAACTAAAAAAATATTTTTTTTTCCAAAGTAACTAAAAAAATATTTTTTTTTCCAAAGTAACTAAAAAAATATTTTTTTTTCCAAAGTAACTAAAAAAATATTTTTTTTTCCAAAGTAACTAAAAAAATATTTTTTTTTTCCAAAGTAACTAAAAAAATATTTTTTTTCCAAAGTAACAAAAAAAAAATTTTTTTTTCCAAAGTAACTAAAAATTTTTTTTTTTTTCCAAAGTAACTAAAAAAATATTTTTTTTTCCAAAGTAACTAAAAAAATATTTTTTTTTCCAAAGTAACTAAAAAAATATTTTTTTTCCAAAGAAACTAAAAAAATATTTTTTTTTCCAAAGTAACTAAAAAAAATATTTTTTTTCCAAAGTAACTAAAAAAATAATTTTTTTTCCAAAGTAACTAAAAAAATATTTTTTTTTCCAAAGAAACTAAAAAAATATTTTTTTTTCCAAAGTAACTAAAAAAAATATTTTTTTTCCAAAGTAACTAAAAAAATATATTTTTTTCCAAAGTAACTAAAAATTTTTTTTTTTTTCCAAAGTAACTAAAAAAATATATTTTTTTCCAAAGTAACTAAAAAAATATTTTTTTTTCCAAAGTAACTAAAAAAAGTTTTTTTTTTCCAAAGTAACTAAAAAAATAATTTTTTTTCCAAAGTAACTAAAAAAATATTTTTTTTTCCAAAGTAACTAAAAAAATATTTTTTTTTCCAAAGTAACTAAAAAAATATTTTTTTTTCCAAAGTAACTAAAAAAAAAATTTTTTTTCCAAAGTAACTAAAAAAATATTTTTTTTTCCAAAGAAACTAAAAAATTTTTTTTTTTCCAAAGTAACTAAAAAAAAATTTTTTTTTCCAAAGTAACTAAAAAAAAATTTTTTTTCCCAAAGTAACTAAAAAAATATTTTTTTTTCCAAAGTAACTAAAAAAATTTTTTTTTTCCCAAAGTAACTAAAAAAATATTTTTTTTTCCAAAGTAACTAAAAAAATATTTTTTTTTCCAAAGTAACTAAAAAAATAATTTTTTTTCCAAAGTAACTAAAAAAATATTTTTTTTTCCAAAGTAACTAAAAAAATATTTTTTTTTCCAAAGTAACTAAAAAAATATTTTTTTTTCCAAAGTAACTAAAAAAAATTTTTTTTTTCCAAAGTAACTAAAAAAAAATTTTTTTTTCCAAAGTAACTAAAAAAAAATTTTTTTTTCCAAAGTAACTAAAAAAAATTTTTTTTTTCCAAAGAAACTAAAAATTTTTTTTTTTTTCCAAAGTAACTAAAAAAAAAAATTTTTTTCCAAAGTAACTAAAAAAAATTTTTTTTCCCCAAAGTAACTAAAAAAATATTTTTTTTTCCAAAGTAACTAAAAAAATATTTTTTTTTCCAAAGTAACTAAAAAAATATTTTTTTTTCCAAAGTAACTAAAAAAATATTTTTTTTCCAAAGTAACTAAAAAAATATTTTTTTTTCCAAAGTAACTAAAAAAATATTTGTTTTTCCAAAGTAACTAAAAAAATTTTTTTTTTCCCAAAGTAACTAAAAAAATATTTTTTTTTCCAAAGAAACTAAAAAAATATTTTTTTTTCCAAAGTAACTAAAAAATATATTTTTTTTCCAAAGTAACTAAAAAAATATTTTTTTTCCAAAGTAACTAAAAAAAGTTTTTTTTTCCAAAGTAACTAAAAAAATATTTTTTTTTCCAAAGTAACTAAAAAAATATTTTTTTTCCAAAGTAACTAAAAAAATACTTTTTTTTCCAAAGTAACTAAAAAATATTTTTTTTTTCCAAAGTAACTAAAAAATTTTTTTTTTTCCAAAGTAACTAAAAAAATAATTTTTTTTCCAAAGTAACTAAAAAAATAATTTTTTTTCCAAAGTAACTAAAAAAATTTTTTTTTTTCCAAAGTAACTAAAAAAAATTTTTTTTTTCCAAAGTAACTAAAAAATTTTTTTTTTTTCCAAAGTAACTAAAAAAATTTTTTTTTTTCCAAAGTAACTAAAAAAATATTTGTTTTTCCAAAGTAACTAAAAAAATATTTTTTTTCCCAAAGTAACTAAAAAAATATTTTTTTTTCCAAAGAAACTAAAAAAATATTTTTTTTTCCAAAGTAACTAAAAAAATATATTTTTTTTCCAAAGTAACTAAAAAAATATTTTTTTTTCCAAAGTAACTAAAAAAAAATTTTTTTTTCCAAAGTAACTAAAAAAATATTTTTTTTTCCAAAGTAACTAAAAAAATATTTTTTTTTCCAAAGTAACTAAAAAAATATTTTTTTTTCCAAAGTAACTAAAAAAATATTTTTTTTTCCAAAGTAACTAAAAAAAAAAATTTTTTTCCAAAGTAACTAAAAAAAATTTTTTTTTCCCAAAGTAACTAAAAAAAATTTTTTTTTTCCAAAGTAACTAAAAAAAATATTTTTTTTCCAAAGTAACTAAAAAAATATATTTTTTTCCAAAGTAACTAAAAAAATATTTTTTTTTCCAAAGTAAGTAAAAAAATATTTTTTTTTCCAAAGTAACTAAAAAAAAAAAAATTTTTCCAAAGTAACTAAAAAAATATTTTTTTTTCCAAAGTAACTAAAAAAATATTTTTTTTTCCAAAGAAACTAAAAAAAAATTTTTTTTTCCAAAGTAACTAAAAAAAATTTTTTTTTTCCAAAGTAACTAAAAAAATATTTTTTTTCCAAAGTAATTAAAAAAAAAAAAAATTTTCCAAAGTAACTAAAAAAATATTTTTTTTTCCAAAGAAACTAAAAAAATATTTTTTTTCCCAAAGTAACTAAAAAAATATTTTTTTTTCCAAAGTAACTAAAAAAATATTTTTTTTTCCAAAGTAACTAAAAAAATATTTTTTTTTCCAAAGTAACTAAAAAAATATTTTTTTTTCCAAAGTAACTAAAAAAATATTTTTTTTTCCAAAGTAACTAAAAAAATATTTTTTTTTCCAAAGTAACTAAAAAAATATTTTTTTTTTCCAAAGTAACTAAAAAAATATTTTTTTTTCCAAAGTAACAAAAAAAATATTTTTTTTTCCAAAGTAACTAAAAAAAATTTTTTTTTTCCAAAGTAACTAAAATTTTTTTTTTTTTCCAAAGTAACTAAAAAAATTTTTTTTTTTTCCAAAGTAACTAAAAAAAATTTTTTTTTTCCAAAGTAACTAAAAAAATATTTTTTTTTCCAAAGTAACTAAAAAAATATTTTTTTTCCCAAAGAAACTAAAAAAATATTTTTTTTTCCAAAGTAACTAAAAAATTTTTTTTTTTCCAAAGTAACTAAAAAATTTTTTTTTTTTCCAAAGTAACTAAAAAAAATTTTTTTTTCCAAAGTAATTAAAAAAAAAAAAATTTTTCCAAAGTAACTAAAAAAATATTTTTTTTCCCAAAGTAACTAAAAAAATATTTTTTTTTCCAAAGTAACTAAAAAAATATTTTTTTTTCCAAAGTAACTAAAAAAATATTTTTTTTTCCAAAGTAACTAAAAAAATATTTTTTTTTCCAAAGTAACTAAAAAAATATTTTTTTTTTCCAAAGTAACTAAAAAAATATTTTTTTTTCCAAAGTAACAAAAAAAAAATTTTTTTTTCCAAAGTAACTAAAATTTTTTTTTTTTTTCCAAAGTAACTAAAAAAATATTTTTTTTTCCAAAGTAACTAAAAAAATATTTTTTTTTCCAAAGTAACTAAAAAAATATTTTTTTTTCCAAAGAAACTAAAAAAATATTTTTTTTTCCAAAGTAACTAAAAAAAATATTTTTTTTCCAAAGTAACTAAAAAAATAATTTTTTTTCCAAAGTAACTAAAAAAATATTTTTTTTTCCAAAGAAACTAAAAAAATATTTTTTTTTCCAAAGTAACTAAAAAAAATATTTTTTTTCCAAAGTAACTAAAAAAATATATTTTTTTCCAAAGTAACTAAAAAATTTTTTTTTTTCCAAAGTAACTAAAAAAATATATTTTTTTCCAAAGTAACTAAAAAAATATTTTTTTTTCCAAAGTAACTAAAAAAAGTTTTTTTTTTCCAAAGTAACTAAAAAAATAATTTTTTTTCCAAAGTAACTAAAAAAATATTTTTTTTTCCAAAGTAACTAAAAAAATATTTTTTTTTCCAAAGTAACTAAAAAAATATTTTTTTTTCCAAAGTAACTAAAAAAAAATTTTTTTTTCCAAAGTAACTAAAAAAATATTTTTTTTTCCAAAGAAACTAAAAATTTTTTTTTTTTTTCCAAAGTAACTAAAAAAAAAAAATTTTTTCCAAAGTAACTAAAAAAAATTTTTTTTTCCCAAAGTAACTAAAAAAATATTTTTTTTTCCAAAGTAACTAAAAAAATTTTTTTTTTCCCAAAGTAACTAAAAAAATATTTTTTTTTCCAAAGTAACTAAAAAAATATTTTTTTTTCCAAAGTAACTAAAAAAATAATTTTTTTTCCAAAGTAACTAAAAAAATATTTTTTTTTCCAAAGTAACTAAAAAAATATTTTTTTTTCCAAAGTAACTAAAAAAATATTTTTTTTTCCAAAGTAACTAAAAAAAATTTTTTTTTTCCAAAGTAACTAAAAAATTTTTTTTTTTCCAAAGTAACTAAAAAAAATTTTTTTTTTCCAAAGTAACTAAAAAAATTTTTTTTTTTCCAAAGAAACTAAAAAATTTTTTTTTTTTCCAAAGTAACTAAAAAAAAAATTTTTTTTCCAAAGTAACTAAAAAAAAAATTTTTTCCCCAAAGTAACTAAAAAAATATTTTTTTTTCCAAAGTAACTAAAAAAATATTTTTTTTTCCAAAGTAACTAAAAAAATATTTTTTTTTCCAAAGTAACTAAAAAAATATTTTTTTTCCAAAGTAACTAAAAAAATATTTTTTTTTCCAAAGTAACTAAAAAAATATTTGTTTTTCCAAAGTAACTAAAAAAAAATTTTTTTTCCCAAAGTAACTAAAAAAATATTTTTTTTTCCAAAGAAACTAAAAAAATATTTTTTTTTCCAAAGTAACTAAAAAATATATTTTTTTTCCAAAGTAACTAAAAAAATATTTTTTTTCCAAAGTAACTAAAAAAAGTTTTTTTTTCCAAAGTAACTAAAAAAATATTTTTTTTTCCAAAGTAACTAAAAAAATATTTTTTTTCCAAAGTAACTAAAAAAATACTTTTTTTTCCAAAGTAACTAAAAAATATTTTTTTTTCCAAAGTAACTAAAAAAATTTTTTTTTTTCCAAAGTAACTAAAAAAATAATTTTTTTTCCAAAGTAACTAAAAAAATAATTTTTTTTCCAAAGTAACTAAAAAAATTTTTTTTTTTCCAAAGTAACTAAAAAAAAATTTTTTTTTCCAAAGTAACTAAAAAATTTTTTTTTTTTCCAAAGTAACTAAAAAAATATATTTTTTTCCAAAGTAACTAAAAAAATATTTGTTTTTCCAAAGTAACTAAAAAAATATTTTTTTTCCCAAAGTAACTAAAAAAATATTTTTTTTTCCAAAGAAACTAAAAAAATATTTTTTTTTCCAAAGTAACTAAAAAAATATATTTTTTTTCCAAAGTAACTAAAAAAATATTTTTTTTTCCAAAGTAACTAAAAAAAATTTTTTTTTTCCAAAGTAACTAAAAAAATATTTTTTTTTCCAAAGTAACTAAAAAAATATTTTTTTTTCCAAAGTAACTAAAAAAATATTTTTTTTTCCAAAGTAACTAAAAAAATATTTTTTTTTCCAAAGTAACTAAAAAAAAAAAAAAAATTTCCAAAGTAACTAAAAAAAAATTTTTTTTCCCAAAGTAACTAAAAAAAATTTTTTTTTTCCAAAGTAACTAAAAAAAATATTTTTTTTCCAAAGTAACTAAAAAAATATATTTTTTTCCAAAGTAACTAAAAAAATATTTTTTTTTCCAAAGTAAGTAAAAAAATATTTTTTTTTCCAAAGTAACTAAAAAAAAAAATTTTTTTCCAAAGTAACTAAAAAAATATTTTTTTTTCCAAAGTAACTAAAAAAATATTTTTTTTTCCAAAGTAACTAAAAAAATATTTTTTTTTCCAAAGTAACTAAAAAAATATTTTTTTTTCCAAAGTAACTAAAACAATTTTTTTTTTCCAAAGTAACTAAAAAAATATTTTTTTTTCCAAAGTAACTAAAAAAATTTTTTTTTTCCAAAGTAACTAAAAAAAAATTTTTTTTCCCAAAGTAACTAAAAAAATATTTTTTTTTCCAAAGTAACTAAAAAAATATTTTTTTTTCCAAAGTAACTAAAAAAATATTTTTTTTTCCAAAGTAACTAAAAAATTTTTTTTTTTCCAAAGTAACTAAAAAAATATATTTTTTTCCAAAGTAACTAAAAAAATATTTTTTTTTCCAAAGTAACTAAAAAAAGTTTTTTTTTCCAAAGTAACTAAAAAAATAATTTTTTTTCCAAAGTAACTAAAAAAATATTTTTTTTTCCAAAGTAACTAAAAAAATATTTTTTTTTCCAAAGTAACTAAAAAAATATTTTTTTTTCCAAAGTAACTAAAAAAAAAATTTTTTTTTCCAAAGTAACTAAAAAAT
The DNA here is from genome assembly GCF_949748355.1 of Melanostigma gelatinosum. NCBI lineage: Eukaryota > Metazoa > Chordata > Actinopteri > Perciformes > Zoarcidae > Melanostigma > Melanostigma gelatinosum. The sequence continues at coordinate 48,813 of NW_027635142.1, read as the reverse complement.
TTTTTTTTTTTCCAAAGTAACTAAAAAAATTTTTTTTTTCCAAAGTAACTAAAAAAATATTTTTTTTTCCAAAGAAACTAAAAAATTTTTTTTTTTTCCAAAGTAACTAAAAAAAATTTTTTTTTTCCAAAGTAACTAAAAAAATTTTTTTTTTCCCAAAGTAACTAAAAAAATATATTTTTTTCCAAAGTAACTAAAAAAATTTTTTTTTTCCCAAAGTAACTAAAAAAATATTTTTTTTTCCAAAGTAACTAAAAAAATATTTTTTTTTCCAAAGTAACTAAAAAAAGTTTTTTTTTTCCAAAGTAACTAAAAAAATAATTTTTTTCCAAAGTAACTAAAAAAATATTTTTTTTTCCAAAGTAACTAAAAAAATATTTTTTTTTCCAAAGTAACTAAAAAAATATTTTTTTTTCCAAAGTAACTAAAAAAAATTTTTTTTTTCCAAAGTAACTAAAAAAATATTTTTTTTTCCAAAGAAACTAAAAAATTTTTTTTTTTTCCAAAGTAACTAAAAAAAAAATTTTTTTTCCAAAGTAACTAAAAAAAAATTTTTTTTCCCAAAGTAACTAAAAAAATATTTTTTTTTCCAAAGTAACTAAAAAAAATTTTTTTTTCCCAAAGTAACTAAAAAAATATTTTTTTTTCCAAAGTAACTAAAAAAATATTTTTTTTTCCAAAGTAACTAAAAAAATAATTTTTTTTCCAAAGTAACTAAAAAAATATTTTTTTTTCCAAAGTAACTAAAAAAATATTTTTTTTTCCAAAGTAACTAAAAAAATATTTTTTTTTCCAAAGTAACTAAAAAAAAATTTTTTTTTCCAAAGTAACTAAAAAAAATTTTTTTTTTCCAAAGTAACTAAAAAAAATTTTTTTTTTCCAAAGTAACTAAAAAAATTTTTTTTTTTCCAAAGAAACTAAAACATTTTTTTTTTTCCAAAGTAACTAAAAAAAAAAATTTTTTTCCAAAGTAACTAAAAAAAAATTTTTTTCCCCAAAGTAACTAAAAAAATATATTTTTTTTCCAAAGTAACTAAAAAAATATTTTTTTTTCCAAAGTAACTAAAAAAATATTTTTTTTTCCAAAGTAACTAAAAAAATATTTTTTTTCCAAAGTAACTAAAAAAATATTTTTTTTCCAAAGTAACTAAAAAAATATTTGTTTTTCCAAAGTAACTAAAAAAATATTTTTTTTTCCCAAAGTAACTAAAAAAATATTTTTTTTTCCAAAGAAACTAAAAAAATATTTTTTTTTCCAAAGTAACTAAAAAATATATTTTTTTTCCAAAGTAACTAAAAAAATATTTTTTTTTCCAAAGTAACTAAAAAAAGTTTTTTTTTCCAAAGTAACTAAAAAAATATTTTTTTTTCCAAAGTAACTAAAAAAATATTTTTTTTCCAAAGTAACTAAAAAAATACTTTTTTTTCCAAAGTAACTAAAAAATATTTTTTTTTCCAAAGTAACTAAAAAATTTTTTTTTTTTCCAAAGTAACTAAAAAAATAATTTTTTTTCCAAAGTAACTAAAAAAATAATTTTTTTTCCAAAGTAACTAAAAAATTTTTTTTTTTTCCAAAGTAACTAAAAAAATTTTTTTTTTTCCAAAGTAACTAAAAAATTTTTTTTTTTCCAAAGTAACTAAAAAAATATTTTTTTTTCCAAAGTAACTAAAAAAATATTTGTTTTTCCAAAGTAACTAAAAAAATATTTTTTTTCCCAAAGTAACTAAAAAAATATTTTTTTTTCCAAAGAAACTAAAAAAATATTTTTTTTTCCAAAGTAACTAAAAAAATATTTTTTTTTTCCAAAGTAACTAAAAAAAATTTTTTTTTTCCAAAGTAACTAAAAAAAATTTTTTTTTTCCAAAGTAACTAAAAAAATTTTTTTTTTCCAAAGAAACTAAAACATTTTTTTTTCCAAAGTAACTAAAAAAAAAAAATTTTTTCCAAAGTAACTAAAAAAAATTTTTTTCCCCAAAGTAACTAAAAAAATATATTTTTTTTCCAAAGTAACTAAAAAAATATTTTTTTTTCCAAAGTAACTAAAAAAATATTTTTTTTTCCAAAGTAACTAAAAAAATATTTTTTTTCCAAAGTAACTAAAAAAATATTTTTTTTTCCAAAGTAACTAAAAAAATATTTGTTTTTCCAAAGTAACTAAAAAAATATTTTTTTTTCCCAAAGTAACTAAAAAAATATTTTTTTTTCCAAAGAAACTAAAAAAATATTTTTTTTTCCAAAGTAACTAAAAAATATATTTTTTTTCCAAAGTAACTAAAAAAATATTTTTTTTCCAAAGTAACTAAAAAAAGTTTTTTTTTCCAAAGTAACTAAAAAAATATTTTTTTTTCCAAAGTAACTAAAAAAATATTTTTTTTCCAAAGTAACTAAAAAAATACTTTTTTTTCCAAAGTAACTAAAAAATATTTTTTTTTCCAAAGTAACTAAAAAATTTTTTTTTTTTCCAAAGTAACTAAAAAAATAATTTTTTTTCCAAAGTAACTAAAAAAATAATTTTTTTTCCAAAGTAACTAAAAAATTTTTTTTTTTTCCAAAGTAACTAAAAAAAATTTTTTTTTTCCAAAGTAACTAAAAAATTTTTTTTTTTTCCAAAGTAACTAAAAAAATATTTTTTTTTCCAAAGTAACTAAAAAAATATTTGTTTTTCCAAAGTAACTAAAAAAATATTTTTTTCCCAAAGTAACTAAAAAAATATTTTTTTTTCCAAAGAAACTAAAAAAATATTTTTTTTTCCAAAGTAACTAAAAAAATATATTTTTTTTCCAAAGTAACTAAAAAAATATTTTTTTTTCCAAAGTAACTAAAAAAATTTTTTTTTTTCCAAAGTAACTAAAAAAATATTTTTTTTTCCAAAGTAACTAAAAAAATATTTTTTTTTCCAAAGTAACTAAAAAAATATTTTTTTTTCCAAAGTAACTAAAAAAATATTTTTTTTTCCAAAGTAACTAAAAAAAAAATTTTTTTTCCAAAGTAACTAAAAAAAAATTTTTTTTCCCAAAGTAACTAAAAAAATTTTTTTTTTTCCAAAGTAACTAAAAAAAATATTTTTTTTCCAAAGTAACTAAAAAAATATATTTTTTTCCAAAGTAACTAAAAAAATATTTTTTTTTCCAAAGTAAGTAAAAAAATATTTTTTTTTCCAAAGTAACTAAAAAAATATTTTTTTTTCCAAAGTAACTAAAAAAATATTTGTTTTTCCAAAGTAACTAAAAAAATATTTTTTTTCCCAAAGTAACTAAAAAAATATTTTTTTTTCCAAAGAAACTAAAAAAATATTTTTTTTTCCAAAGTAACTAAAAAAATATATTTTTTTTCCAAAGTAACTAAAAAAATATTTTTTTTTCCAAAGTAACTAAAAAAATTTTTTTTTTTCCAAAGTAACTAAAAAAATATTTTTTTTTCCAAAGTAACTAAAAAAATATTTTTTTTTCCAAAGTAACTAAAAAAATATTTTTTTTTCCAAAGTAACTAAAAAAATATTTTTTTTTCCAAAGTAACTAAAAAAAAAAAAATTTTTCCAAAGTAACTAAAAAAAAATTTTTTTTCCCAAAGTAACTAAAAAAATTTTTTTTTTTCCAAAGTAACTATATTTTTTTCCAAAGTAACTAAAAAATATTTTTTTTTCCAAAGTAAGTAAAAAATATTTTTTTTTCCAAAGTAACTAAAAAAAAAAATTTTTCCAAAGTAACTAAAAAAATATTTTTTTTCCAAAGTAACTAAAAAAATATTTTTTTTTCCAAAGTAACTAAAAAAATATTTTTTTTTCCAAAGTAACTAAAAAAATATTTTTTTTTCCAAAGTAACTAAAACAATTTTTTTTTTCCAAAGTAACTAAAAAAATATTTTTTTTTCCAAAGTAACTAAAAAAATTTTTTTTTTCCAAAGTAACTAAAAAAAATTTTTTTTTCCCAAAGTACTAAAAAAATATTTTTTTTTCCAAAGTAACTAAAAAAATATTTTTTTTTCCAAAGTAACTAAAAAAATATTTTTTTTTCCAAAGTAACTAAAAAATTTTTTTTTTTCCAAAGTAACTAAAAAAATATATTTTTTTCCAAAGTAACTAAAAAAATATATTTTTTCCAAAGTAACTAAAAAAAGTTTTTTTTTCCAAAGTAACTAAAAAAATAATTTTTTTTCCAAAGTAACTAAAAAAATATTTTTTTTTCCAAAGTAACTAAAAAATATTTTTTTTTTCCAAAGTAACTAAAAAAATATTTTTTTTTCCAAAGTAACTAAAAAAAAATTTTTTTTCCAAAGTAACTAAAAAAATTTTTTTTTTTCCAAAGTAACTAAAAAAAAATTTTTTTTCCAAAGTAACTAAAAAAATATTTTTTTTTCCAAAGAAACTAAAAATTTTTTTTTTTTTCCAAAGTAACTAAAAAAAAAAATTTTTCCAAAGTAACTAAAAAAAATTTTTTTTCCCAAAGTAACTAAAAAAAATATTTTTTTTTCCAAAGTAACTAAAAATTTTTTTTTTTCCCAAAGTAACTAAAAAATATTTTTTTTTCCAAAGTAACTAAAAAAAATATTTTTTTTTCCAAAGTAACTAAAAAAATAATTTTTTTTCCAAAGTAACTAAAAAAATATTTTTTTTTTCCAAAGTAACTAAAAAAATATTTTTTTTTCCAAAGTAACTAAAAAAATATTTTTTTTTCCAAGGTAACTAAAAAAAATTTTTTTTTTCCAAAGTAACTAAAAAAAATTTTTTTTTTCCAAAGTAACTAAAAAAAATTTTTTTTTTCCAAAGTAACTAAAAAAATTTTTTTTTTCCAAAGAAACTAAAAAAATTTTTTTTTTTCCAAAGTAACTAAAAAAAAAAAATTTTTTTCCAAAGTAACTAAAAAAATTTTTTTTTCCCAAAGTAACTAAAAAAATATTTTTTTCCAAAAGTAACTAAAAAAATATTTTTTTTTCCAAAGTAACTAAAAAAATATTTTTTTTCCAAAGTAACTAAAAAAATATTTTTTTTCCAAAGTAACTAAAAAATATTTTTTTTTCCAAAGTAACTAAAAAAATATTTGTTTTTCCAAAGTAACTAAAAAAATATTTTTTTCCCAAAGTAACTAAAAAAATATTTTTTTTTCCAAAGAAACTAAAAAAATATTTTTTTTTTCCAAAGTAACTAAAAAATATATTTTTTTCCAAAGTAACTAAAAAAATATTTTTTTTCCAAAGTAACTAAAAAAAGTTTTTTTTTCCAAAGTAACTAAAAAAATATTTTTTTTTCCAAAGTAACTAAAAAAATATTTTTTTTCCAAAGTAACTAAAAAAAAATTTTTTTTCCAAAAGTAACTAAAAAAAATTTTTTTTTTCCAAAGTAACTAAAAAAATTTTTTTTTTCCAAAGTAACTAAAAAAAAATTTTTTTTTCCAAAGAAACTAAAATTTTTTTTTTTTTTCCAAAGTAAACTAAAAAAAAAAATTTTTTCCAAAGTAACTAAAAAAATTTTTTTTTCCCAAAGTAACTAAAAAAATATTTTTTTTTCCAAAGTAACTAAAAAAATTTTTTTTTTCCCAAAGTAACTAAAAAAAATTTTTTTTTTCCAAAGTAACTAAAAAAATATTTTTTTTTCCAAAGTAACTAAAAAAATAATTTTTTTTCCAAAGTAACTAAAAAAATATTTTTTTTTCCAAAGTAACTAAAAAAATATTTTTTTTTCCAAAGTAACTAAAAAAATATTTTTTTTTCCAAAGTAACTAAAAAAAATTTTTTTTTTCCAAAGTAACTAAAAATTTTTTTTTTTTTCCAAAGTAACTAAAAAAAAATTTTTTTTCCAAAGTAACTAAAAAAATTTTTTTTTTTCCAAAGAAACTAAAAAAATTTTTTTTTTTCCAAAGTAACTAAAAAAAAAAAATTTTTTCCAAAGTAACTAAAAAAAATTTTTTTTCCCAAAGTAACTAAAAAAAATATTTTTTTTTCCAAAGTAACTAAAAAAATATTTTTTTTTCCAAAGTAACTAAAAAAATATTTTTTTTCCAAAGTAACTAAAAAAATATTTTTTTTCCAAAGTAACTAAAAAAATATTTTTTTTTCCAAAGTAACTAAAAAAATATTTGTTTTTCCAAAGTAACTAAAAAAATATTTTTTTTCCCAAAGTAACTAAAAAAATATTTTTTTTCCAAAGAAACTAAAAAAATATTTTTTTTTCCAAAGTACTAAAAAATATATTTTTTTTCCAAAGTAACTAAAAAAATATTTTTTTTCCAAAGAACTAAAAAAAGTTTTTTTTTTTCCAAAGTAACTAAAAAAATATTTTTTTTTCCAAAGTAACTAAAAAAATATTTTTTTTTTCCAAAGTAACTAAAAAAATACTTTTTTTACCAAAGTAACTAAAAAATATTTTTTTTCCAAAGTAACTAAAAAAATTTTTTTTTTCCAAAGTAACTAAAAAAATAATTTTTTTTCCAAAGTAACTAAAAAAATATTTTTTTTTTCCAAAGTAACTAAAAAAATATTTTTTTTTCCAAAGTAACTAAAAAAAATTTTTTTTTCCAAAGTAACTAAAAATTTTTTTTTTTTTCCAAAGTAACTAAAAATTTTTTTTTTTTCAAAGAAACTAAAAAAATATTTTTTTTTTCCAAAGTAACTAAAAAAATATTTTTTTTCAAAGTAATTAAAAAAATATTTTTTTTTCCAAAGTAACTAAAAAAATATTTTTTTTCCAAAGTAACTAAAAAAATATTTTTTTTTCCAAAGTAACTAAAAAAATATTTTTTTTTCCAAAGTAACTAAAAAAATATTTTTTTTTCCAAAGTAACTAAAAAAATATTTTTTTTCCAAAGTAACTAAAAAATTTTTTTTTTTTCCAAAGTAACTAAAAAAATATTTTTTTTTCCAAAGTAACTAAAAAAATATTTTTTTTTCCAAAGTAACTAAAAAAAATTTTTTTTTTCCAAAGTAACTAAAAAAATTTTTTTTTTCCAAAGTAACTAAAAAAAATTTTTTTTTCCAAAGTAACTAAAAATTTTATTTTTTTCCAAAGTAACTAAAAAAATATTTTTTTTTCCAAAGTAACTAAAAAAATATTTTTTTTTCCAAAGTAACTAAAAAAATATTTTTTTTCCCAAAGAAACTAAAAAAATATTTTTTTTCCCAAGTAACTAAAAAAATATTTTTTTTTCCAAAGTAACTAAAAAAATATTTTTTTTTCCAAAGTAACTAAAAAAATATTTTTTTTTCCAAAGTAACTAAAAAAATATTTTTTTTTTCCAAAGTAACTAAAAAAATATTTTTTTTTCCAAAGTAACTAAAAAAAATTATTTTTTTCCAAAGTAACTAAAAAATTTTTTTTTTTTCCAAAGTAACTAAAAAAATATTTTTTTTTCCAAAGTAACTAAAAAAATATTTTTTTTCCAAAGTAACTAAAAAAATATTTTTTTTTTCCAAAGTAACTAAAAAAATATTTTTTTTTCCAAAGTAACTAAAAAAATATTTTTTTTTCCAAAGTAACTAAAAAATATTTTTTTTTCCAAAGTAACTAAAAAAATTTTTTTTTTCCAAAGTAACTAAAAAAAAATTTTTTTTTTCCAAAGTAACTAAAAAATATTTTTTTCCAAAGTAACTAAAAAAATATTTTTTTTTCCAAAGTAACTAAAAAAATATTTTTTTTTCCAAAGTAACTAAAAAAAATATTTTTTTTTCCAAAGTAACTAAAAAATATTTTTTTTTCCAAAGTAACTAAAAAATTTTTTTTTTCCAAAGTAACTAAAAAAAATTTTTTTTTTCCAAAGTAACTAAAAAATATTTTTTTTTCCAAAGTAACTAAAAAAATACTTTTTTTTCCAAAGTAACTAAAAAATATTTTTTTTCCAAAGTAACTAAAAAAAAAATTTTTTTCCAAAGTAACTAAAAAAAATTTTTTTTTTCCAAGTAACTAAAAAATTTTTTTTTTTCCAAAGAAACTAAAAAAATTTTTTTTTTTCCAAAGTAACTAAAAAAAAAATTTTTTTTCCAAAGTAACTAAAAAAAATTTTTTTTTCCCAAAGTAACTAAAAAAATATTTTTTTTCCAAAGTAACTAAAAAAATATTTTTTTTCCAAAGTAACTAAAAAAATATTTTTTTTTTCAAAGTAACTAAAAAAATATTTTTTTTCCAAAGTAACTAAAAAAATATTTTTTTTTCCAAAGTAACTAAAAAAATATTTGTTTTTCCAAAGTAACTAAAAAAATATTTTTTTTCCCAAAGTAACTAAAAAAATATTTTTTTTTTCCAAAGAAACTAAAAAAATATTTTTTTTTCCAAAGTAACTAAAAAATATATTTTTTTTCCAAAGTAACTAAAAAAATATTTTTTTTCCAAAGTAACTAAAAAAAGTTTTTTTTTCCAAAGTAACTAAAAAAATATTTTTTTTTCCAAAGTAACTAAAAAAATATTTTTTTTTCCAAAGTAACTAAAAAAAAAATTTTTTTTTCCAAAGTAACTAAAAAAATTTTTTTTTTTCCAAAGTAACTAAAAAAAATTTTTTTTCCAAAGTAACTAAAAAAAAAATTTTTTTTTCCAAAGAAACTAAAATTTTTTTTTTTTTCCAAAGTAACTAAAAAAAAAAAATTTTTTCCAAAGTAACTAAAAAAATTTTTTTTTCCCAAAGTAACTAAAAAATATTTTTTTTTCCAAAGTAACTAAAAAAATTTTTTTTTTCCCAAAGTAACTAAAAAAATATTTTTTTTTCCAAAGTAACTAAAAAAATATTTTTTTTTCCAAAGTAACTAAAAAAATAATTTTTTTTCCAAAGTAACTAAAAAAATATTTTTTTTTCCAAAGTAACTAAAAAAATATTTTTTTTTCCAAAGTAACTAAAAAAATTTTTTTTTTTCCAAAGTAACTAAAAAAAATTTTTTTTTTCCAAAGTAACTAAAATTTTTTTTTTTTTTCCAAAGTAACTAAAAAAATTTTTTTTTTTCCAAAGTAACTAAAAAAAATTTTTTTTTTCCAAAGAAACTAAAAAAATTTTTTTTTTTCCAAAGTAACTAAAAAAAAAATTTTTTTCCAAAGTAACTAAAAAAAATTTTTTTTCCCAAAGTAACTAAAAAAATATTTTTTTTTCCAAAGTAACTAAAAAAATATTTTTTTTTCCAAAGTAACTAAAAAAATATTTTTTTTCCAAAGTAACTAAAAAAATATTTTTTTTCCAAAGTAACTAAAAAAATATTTTTTTTTCCAAAGTAACTAAAAAAATATTTGTTTTTCCAAAGTAACTAAAAAAATATTTTTTTTCCCAAAGTAACTAAAAAAATATTTTTTTTTCCAAAGAAACTAAAAAAATATTTTTTTTTCCAAAGTAACTAAAAAATATATTTTTTTTTCCAAAGTAACTAAAAAAATATTTTTTTTCCCAAGTAACTAAAAAAAGTTTTTTTTTCCAAAGTAACTAAAAAAATATTTTTTTTTCCAAAGTAACTAAAAAAATATTTTTTTTTCCAAAGTAACTAAAAAAATACTTTTTTTTCCAAAGTAACTAAAAAATATTTTTTTTTCCAAAGTAACTAAAAAAAATTTTTTTTTCCAAAGTAACTAAAAAAATAAATTTTTTTCCAAAGTAACTAAAAAAATATTTTTTTTTCCAAAGTAACTAAAAAAATATTTTTTTTTCCAAAGTAACTAAAAAAATTTTTTTTTTCCAAAGTAACTAAAAATTTTTTTTTTTTTCCAAAGTAACTAAAAAATTTTTTTTTTTTCCAAAGAAACTAAAAAAATATTTTTTTTTCCAAAGTAACTAAAAAAATATTTTTTTTCCAAAGTAATTAAAAAAATATTTTTTTTTCCAAAGTAACTAAAAAAATATTTTTTTTTCCAAAGTAACTAAAAAAATATTTTTTTTTCCAAAGTAACTAAAAAAATATTTTTTTTTTCCAAAGTAACTAAAAAAATATTTTTTTTTCCAAAGTAACTAAAAAAATATTTTTTTTTCCAAAGTAACTAAAAAATTTTTTTTTTTCCAAAGTAACTAAAAAAATATTTTTTTTTCCAAAGTAACTAAAAAAATATTTTTTTTTTCCAAAGTAACTAAAAAAAATTTTTTTTTTCCAAAGTAACTAAAAAAATTTTTTTTTTTCCAAAGTAACTAAAAAAATTTTTTTTTTCCAAAGTAACTAAAAAATTTATTTTTTTTCCAAAGTAACTAAAAAAATATTTTTTTTTCAAAGTAACTAAAAAAATATTTTTTTTTCCAAAGTAACTAAAAAAATATTTTTTTTCCCAAAGAAACTAAAAAAATATTTTTTTTCCCAAAGTAACTAAAAAAATATTTTTTTTTCCAAAGTAACTAAAAAAATATTTTTTTTTCCAAAGTAACTAAAAAATATTTTTTTTTCCAAAGTAACTAAAAAAATATTTTTTTTTCCAAAGTAACTAAAAAAATATTTTTTTTTCCAAAGTAACTAAAAAAAATTATTTTTTTCCAAAGTAACTAAAAAATTTTTTTTTTTTCCCAAAGTAACTAAAAAAATATTTTTTTTTCCAAAGTAACTAAAAAAATATTTTTTTTCCAAAGTAACTAAAAAAATATTTTTTTTTCCAAAGTAACTAAAAAAATATTTTTTTTTCCAAAGTAACTAAAAAAATATTTTTTTTTCCAAAGTAACTAAAAAATATTTTTTTTTTCCAAAGTAACTAAAAAAATTTTTTTTTTCCAAAGTAACTAAAAAAAATTTTTTTTTTCCAAAGTAACTAAAAAAATATTTTTTTTCCAAAGTAACTAAAAAAATATTTTTTTTTCCAAAGTAACTAAAAAAATATTTTTTTTTCCAAAGTAACTAAAAAAATATTTTTTTTTCCAAAGTAACTAAAAATATTTTTTTTTCCAAAGTAACTAAAAAAATTTTTTTTTTCCAAAGTAACTAAAAAAAAATTTTTTTTTCCAAAGTAACTAAAAAAATATTTTTTTTTCCAAAGTAACTAAAAAAATACTTTTTTTTCCAAAGTAACTAAAAAATATTTTTTTTTCCAAAGTAACTAAAAAAAAAATTTTTTTTCCAAAGTAACTAAAAAAATAATTTTTTTTCCAAAGTAACTAAAAAAATATATTTTTTTCCAAAGTAACTAAAAAAATATTTTTTTTTCCAAAGTAACTAAAAAAATATTTTTTTTTCCAAAGTAACTAAAAAAATATTTTTTTTTCCAAAGTAACTAAAAAAATTTTTTTTTTTCCAAAGTAACTAAAAAAATTTTTTTTTTCCAAAGTAACTAAAAAAATATTTTTTTTTCCAAAGAAACTAAAAAATTTTTTTTTTTTCCAAAGTAACTAAAAAAAAAATTTTTTTTCCAAAGTAACTAAAAAATTTTTTTTTTCCCAAAGTAACTAAAAAAATATATTTTTTTCCAAAGTAACTAAAAAAATATATTTTTTTCCAAAGTAACTAAAAAAATATTTTTTTTTCCAAAGTAACTAAAAAAATATTTTTTTTTCCAAAGAAACTAAAAAAAAATTTTTTTTTCCAAAGTAACTAAAAAAAAAAAAAAATTTCCAAAGTAACTAAAAAAATATTTTTTTTTCCAAAGTAACTAAAAAAATATTTGTTTTTCCAAAGTAACTAAAAAATATTTTTTTTTCCCAAAGTAACTAAAAAAATATTTTTTTTTCCAAAGAAACTAAAAAAATATTTTTTTTTCCAAAGTAACTAAAAAAATATATATTTTTTCCAAAGTAACTAAAAAAATAATTTTTTTTCCAAAGTAACTAAAAAAAAATTTTTTTTTTCCAAAGTACTAAAAAATATTTTTTTTTCCAAAGTAACTAAAAAAATATTTTTTTTTCCAAAGTAACTAAAAAAATATTTTTTTTTCCAAAGTAACTAAAAAATATTTTTTTTTCCAAAGTAACTAAAAAAAAAAAAAAATTTCCAAAGTAACTAAAATTTTTTTTTTTTTCCCAAAGTAACTAAAACATTTTTTTTTTCCAAAGTAACTAAAAAAAATATTTTTTTTCCAAAGTAACTAAAAAAATATTTTTTTTCCAAAGTAACTAAAAAAATATTTTTTTTTCCAAAGTAACTAAAACAATTTTTTTTTTCCAAAGTAACTAAAAAAATATTTTTTTTTCCAAAGTAACTAAAAAAAATTTTTTTTTCCAAAGTAACTAAAAAAAATTTTTTTTTCCCAAAGTAACTAAAAAAATATTTTTTTTTCCAAAGTAACTAAAAAAATATTTTTTTTTCCAAAGTAACTAAAAAAATATTTTTTTTTCCAAAGTAACTAAAAAATTTTTTTTTTTCCAAAGTAACTAAAAAAATATATTTTTTTCCAAAGTAACTAAAAAAATATATTTTTTTCCAAAGTAACTAAAAAAAGTTTTTTTTTCCAAAGTAACTAAAAAAATAATTTTTTTTCCAAAGTAACTAAAAAAATATTTTTTTTTTCCAAAGTAACTAAAAAAATATTTTTTTTTCCAAAGTAACTAAAAAAATATTTTTTTTTCCAAAGTAACTAAAAAAAAAATTTTTTTTCCAAAGTAACTAAAAAAATTTTTTTTTTTCCAAAGTAACTAAAAAAAAATTTTTTTTCCAAAGTAACTAAAAAAATATTTATTTGTTTTTCCAAAGTAACTAAAAAAATATTTTTTTTCCCAAAGTAACTAAAAAAATATTTTTTTTTCCCAAGAAACTAAAAAAATATTTTTTTTTCCAAAGTAACTAAAAAAATATATTTTTTTTCCAAAGTAACTAAAAAAATAATTTTTTTTCCAAAGTAACTAAAAAAAATTTTTTTTTTCCAAAGTAACTAAAAAAATATTTTTTTTTCCAAAGTAACTAAAAAAATATTTTTTTTTCCAAAGTAACTAAAAAAATATTTTTTTTTCCAAAGTAACTAAAAAAATATTTTTTTTTCCAAAGTAACTAAAAAAAAAAAAAAATTTCCAAAGTAACTAAAAAATATTTTTTTTTTCCCAAAGTAACTAAAAATTTTTTTTTTTTTCCAAAGTAACTAAAAAAAATATTTTTTTTCCAAAGTAACTAAAAAAATATTTTTTTTTCCAAAGTAACTAAAAAAATATTTTTTTTTCCAAAGTAAGTAAAAAAATATTTTTTTTTCCAAAGTAACTAAAAAAAAAAATTTTTTTCCAAAGTAACTAAAAAAATTTTTTTTTTTCCAAAGTAACTAAAAAAATATTTTTTTTTCCAAAGTAACTAAAAAAATATTTTTTTTTCCAAAGTAACTAAAAAAATATTTTTTTTTCCAAAGTAACTAAAACAATTTTTTTTTTCCAAAGTAACTAAAAAAATATTTTTTTTTCCAAAGTAACTAAAAAAATTTTTTTTTTCCAAAGTAACTAAAAAATTTTTTTTTTCCCAAAGTAACTAAAAAAATATTTTTTTTTCCAAAGTAACTAAAAAAATATTTTTTTTTCCAAAGTAACTAAAAAAATATTTTTTTTTCCAAAGTAACTAAAAAATTATTTTTTTTCCAAAGTAACTAAAAAAATATTTTTTTTTCCAAAGTAACTAAAAAAATATTTTTTTTTCCAAAGTAACTAAAAAAAGTTTTTTTTTCCAAAGTAACTAAAAAAATAATTTTTTTTCCAAAGTAACTAAAAAAATATTTTTTTTTCCAAAGTAACTAAAAAAATATTTTTTTTTCCAAAGTAACTAAAAAAAATTTTTTTTTTCCAAAGTAACTAAAAAAATTTTTTTTTTTCCAAAGTAACTAAAAAAAATTTTTTTTTTCCAAAGTAACTAAAAAAATATTTTTTTTTCCAAAGAAACTAAAAAAATATTTTTTTTTCCAAAGTAACTAAAAAAATACTTTTTTTTCCAAAGTAACTAAAAAATATTTTTTTTTCCAAAGTAACTAAAAAAATATTTTTTTTTCCAAAGTAACTAAAAAAATACTTTTTTTTCCAAAGTAACTAAAAAATATTTTTTTTTCCAAAGTAACTAAAAAAATTTTTTTTTTCCAAAGTAACTAAAAAAATAATTTTTTTTCCAAAGTAACTAAAAAAATATATTTTTTTCCAAAGTAACTAAAAAAATATTTTTTTTTCCAAAGTAACTAAAAAAATATTTTTTTTTCCAAAGTAACTAAAAAAATATTTTTTTTTCCAAAGTAACTAAAAAAAATTTTTTTTTTCCAAAGTAACTAAAAAAATTTTTTTTTTCCAAAGTAACTAAAAAAATATTTTTTTTTCCAAAGAAACTAAAAAATTTTTTTTTTTTCCAAAGTAACTAAAAAAAAAAATTTTTTTCCAAAGTAACTAAAAAAATTTTTTTATCCCAAAGTAACTAAAAAAATATATTTTTTTCCAAAGTAACTAAAAAAATATATTTTTTTCCAAAGTAACTAAAAAAATATTTTTTTTTCCAAAGTAACTAAAAAATTTTTTTATTTTTCCAAACTAACTAAAAAAATATTTTTTTTTCCAAAGTAACTAAAAAAATATTTTTTTTTCCAAAGTAACTAAAAAAATATTTTTTTTTCCAAAGTAACTAAAAAAATATATTTTTTTCCAAAGTAACTAAAACAATTTTTTTTTTCCAAAGTAACTAAAAAAATATTTTTTTTTCCAAAGTAACTAAAAAAAAATTTTTTTTTCCAAAGTAACTAAAAAAAATTTTTTTTTTCCAAAGTAACTAAAAAATTTTTTTTTTCCCAAAGTAACTAAAAAAATATATTTTTTTCCAAAGTAACTAAAAAAATATATTTTTTTCCAAAGTAACTAAAAAAATATTTTTTTTTCCAAAGTAACTAAAAAAATATTTTTTTTCCAAAGAAACTAAAAAAAAATTTTTTTTTCCAAAGTAACTAAAAAAAAAAAAATTTTCCAAAGTAACTAAAAAAATATTTTTTTTTCCAAAGTAACTAAAAAAATATTTGTTTTTCCAAAGTAACTAAAAAAATATTTTTTTTCCCAAAGTAACTAAAAAAATATTTTTTTTTCCAAAGAAACTAAAAAAATAATTTTTTTTCCAAAGTAACTAAAAAAAATTTTTTTTTTCCAAAGTAACTAAAAAAATATTTTTTTTTCCAAAGTAACTAAAAAAATATTTTTTTTTCCAAAGTAACTAAAAAAATATTTTTTTTTCCAAAGTAACTAAAAAAATATTTTTTTTTCCAAAGTAACTAAAAAAAAAAAAAAATTTCCAAAGTAACTAAAAAATATTTTTTTTTTCCCAAAGTAACTAAAAAATTTTTTTTTTTTCCAAAGTAACTAAAAAAAATATTTTTTTTCCAAAGTAACTAAAAAAATATTTTTTTTTCCAAAGTAACTAAAAAAATATTTTTTTTTCCAAAGTAAGTAAAAAAATATTTTTTTTTCCAAAGTAACTAAAAAAAAATTTTTTTTTCCAAAGTAACTAAAAAAATTTTTTTTTTTCCAAAGTAACTAAAAAAATATTTTTTTTTCCAAAGTAACTAAAAAAATATTTTTTTTTCCAAAGTAACTAAAAAAATATTTTTTTTTCCAAAGTAACTAAAACAATTTTTTTTTTCCAAAGTAACTAAAAAAATATTTTTTTTTCCAAAGTAACTAAAAAAATTTTTTTTTTCCAAAGTAACTAAAAAATTTTTTTTTTCCCAAAGTAACTAAAAAAATATTTTTTTTTCCAAAGTAACTAAAAAAATATTTTTTTTTCCAAAGTAACTAAAAAAATATTTTTTTTTCCAAAGTAACTAAAAAATTTTTTTTTTTCCAAAGTAACTAAAAAAAATTTTTTTTTCCAAAGTAACTAAAAAAATATTTTTTTTTCCAAAGTAACTAAAAAAAGTTTTTTTTTCCAAAGTAACTAAAAAAATAATTTTTTTTCCAAAGTAACTAAAAAAATATTTTTTTTTCCAAAGTAACTAAAAAAATATTTTTTTTTCCAAAGTAACTAAAAAAAATTTTTTTTTTCCAAAGTAACTAAAAAAATTTTTTTTTTCCAAAGTAACTAAAAAAAAATTTTTTTTTCCAAAGTAACTAAAAAAATATTTTTTTTTCCAAAGAAACTAAAAAAATATTTTTTTTTCCAAAGTAACTAAAAAAATACTTTTTTTTCCAAAGTAACTAAAAAATATTTTTTTTTCCAAAGTAACTAAAAAAATATTTTTTTTTCCAAAGTAACTAAAAAAATACTTTTTTTTCCAAAGTAACTAAAAAATATTTTTTTTTCCAAAGTAACTAAAAAAATTTTTTTTTTCCAAAGTAACTAAAAAAATAATTTTTTTTCCAAAGTAACTAAAAAAATATATTTTTTTCCAAAGTAACTAAAAAAATATTTTTTTTTCCAAAGTAACTAAAAAAATATTTTTTTTTCCAAAGTAACTAAAAAAATATTTTTTTTTCCAAAGTAACTAAAAAAAATTTTTTTTTTCCAAAGTAACTAAAAAAAATTTTTTTTTCCAAAGTAACTAAAAAAATATTTTTTTTTCCAAAGAAACTAAAAAAAATTTTTTTTTTCCAAAGTAACTAAAAAAAAAAATTTTTTCCAAAGTAACTAAAAAATTTTTTTTATCCCAAAGTAACTAAAAAAATATATTTTTTTCCAAAGTAACTAAAAAAATATATTTTTTTCCAAAGTAACTAAAAAAATATTTTTTTTTCCAAAGTAACTAAAATTTTTTTTTATTTTTCCAAACTAACTAAAAAAATATTTTTTTTTCCAAAGTAACTAAAAAAATATTTGTTTTTCCAAAGTAACTAAAAAAATATTTTTTTTCCCAAAGTAACTAAAAAAATATTTTTTTTTCCAAAGAAACTAAAAAAATATTTTTTTTTCCAAAGTAACTAAAAAAATATATTTTTTTTCCAAAGTAACTAAAAAAATAATTTTTTTTCCAAAGTAACTAAAAAAAAAAAATTTTTCCAAAGTAACTAAAAATTTTTTTTTTTCCCAAAGTAACTAAAAAAAATTTTTTTTTTCCAAAGTAACTAAAAAAAATATTTTTTTTCCAAAGTAACTAAAAAAATATTTTTTTTTCCAAAGTAACTAAAAAAATATTTTTTTTTCCAAAGTAAGTAAAAAAATATTTTTTTTTCCAAAGTAACTAAAAAAAAAATTTTTTTTCCAAAGTAACTAAAAAAAAATTTTTTTTTCCAAAGTAACTAAAAAAATATTTTTTTTTCCAAAGTAACTAAAAAAATATTTTTTTTTCCAAAGTAACTAAAAAAATATTTTTTTTCCAAAGTAACTAAAAAAATATTTTTTTTTCCAAAGTAACTAAAAAAATATTTGTTTTTCCAAAGTAACTAAAAAAATATTTTTTTTCCCAAAGTAACTAAAAAAATATTTTTTTTTCCAAAGAAACTAAAAAAATATTTTTTTTTCCAAAGTAACTAAAAAATATATTTTTTTTCCAAAGTAACTAAAAAAATATTTTTTTTCCAAAGTAACTAAAAAAAGTTTTTTTTTCCAAAGTAACTAAAAAAATATTTTTTTTTCCAAAGTAACTAAAAAAATATTTTTTTTTCCAAAGTAACTAAAAAAATACTTTTTTTTCCAAAGTAACTAAAAAATATTTTTTTTTCCAAAGTAACTAAAAAAATTTTTTTTTTTCCAAAGTAACTAAAAAAATAATTTTTTTTCCAAAGTAACTAAAAAAATATTTTTTTTTCCAAAGTAACTAAAAAAATATTTTTTTTTCCAAAGTAACTAAAAAAATTTTTTTTTTCCAAAGTAACTAAAATTTTTTTTTTTTTTCCAAAGTAACTAAAAAATTTTTTTTTTTTCCAAAGAAACTAAAAAAATATTTTTTTTTCCAAAGTAACTAAAAAAATATTTTTTTTCCAAAGTAATTAAAAAAATATTTTTTTTTCCAAAGTAACTAAAAAAATATTTTTTTTTCCAAAGTAACTAAAAAAATATTTTTTTTTCCAAAGTAACTAAAAAAATATTTTTTTTTCCAAAGTAACTAAAAAAATATTTTTTTTTCCAAAGTAACTAAAAAAATATTTTTTTTTCCAAAGTAACTAAAAAAATTTTTTTTTTCCAAAGTAACTAAAAAATTTTTTTTTTTTCCAAAGTAACTAAAAAAATATTTTTTTTTCCAAAGTAACTAAAAAAAATTTTTTTTTTCCAAAGTAACTAAAAAATTTTTTTTTTTCCAAAGTAACTAAAAAAAATTTTTTTTTTCCAAAGTAACTAAAAAATTTATTTTTTTTCCAAAGTAACTAAAAAAATATTTTTTTTTCCAAAGTAACTAAAAAAATATTTTTTTTTCCAAAGTAACTAAAAAAATATTTTTTTTCCCAAAGAAACTAAAAAAATATTTTTTTTCCCAAAGTAACTAAAAAAATATTTTTTTTTCCAAAGTAACTAAAAAAATATTTTTTTTTCCAAAGTAACTAAAAAAATATTTTTTTTTCCAAAGTAACTAAAAAAATATTTTTTTTTCCAAAGTAACTAAAAAAATATTTTTTTTTCCAAAGTAACTAAAAAAAATTATTTTTTTCCAAAGTAACTAAAAATTATTATTTTTTTCCCAAAGTAACTAAAAAAATATATTTTTTTCCAAAGTAACTAAAAAAATATTTTTTTTCCAAAGTAACTAAAAAAATATTTTTTTTTCCAAAGTAACTAAAAAAATATTTTTTTTTCCAAAGTAACTAAAAAAATATTTTTTTTTCCAAAGTAACTAAAAAATATTTTTTTTTCCAAAGTAACTAAAAAAATTTTTTTTTCCAAAGTAACTAAAAAAAATTTTTTTTTTCCAAAGTAACTAAAAAAATATTTTTTTTCCAAAGTAACTAAAAAAATATTTTTTTTTCCAAAGTAACTAAAAAAATATTTTTTTTTCCAAAGTAACTAAAAAAATATTTTTTTTTCCAAAGTAACTAAAAAATATTTTTTTTTCCAAAGTAACTAAAAAATTTTTTTTTTCCAAAGTAACTAAAAAAAATTTTTTTTTTCCAAAGTAACTAAAAAAATATTTTTTTTTCCAAAGTAACTAAAAAAATACTTTTTTTTCCAAAGTAACTAAAAAATATTTTTTTTTCCAAAGTAACTAAAAAAAATTTTTTTTTTCCAAAGTAACTAAAAAAATAATTTTTTTTCCAAAGTAACTAAAAAAATATATTTTTTTCCAAAGTAACTAAAAAAATATTTTTTTTTCCAAAGTAACTAAAAAAATATTTTTTTTTCCAAAGTAACTAAAAAAATATTTTTTTTTCCAAAGTAACTAAAAAAATTTTTTTTTTTCCAAAGTAACTAAAAAAAATTTTTTTTTCCAAAGTAACTAAAAAAATATTTTTTTTTCCAAAGAAACTAAAAAAAATTTTTTTTTTCCAAAGTAACTAAAAAAAAATTTTTTTTTCCCAAAGTAACTAAAAAAATATATTTTTTTCCAAAGTAACTAAAAAAATATATTTTTTTCCAAAGTAACTAAAAAAATATTTTTTTTTCCAAAGTAACTAAAAAAATATTTTTTTTTCCAAAGAAACTAAAAAAAATTTTTTTTTTCCAAAGTAACTAAAAAAAAAAAAAAATTTCCAAAGTAACTAAAAAAATATTTTTTTTTCCAAAGTAACTAAAAAAATATTTGTTTTTCCAAAGTAACTAAAAAAATATTTTTTTTCCCAAAGTAACTAAAAAAATAATTTTTTTTCCAAAGTAACTAAAAAAAAATTTTTTTTTCCAAAGTAACTAAAAAAATATTTTTTTTTCCAAAGTAACTAAAAAAATATTTTTTTTTCCAAAGTAACTAAAAAAATATTTTTTTTTCCAAAGTAACTAAAAAAATATTTTTTTTTCCAAAGTAACTAAAAAAAAAAAAAAATTTCCAAAGTAACTAAAAATTATTTTTTTTTCCCAAAGTAACTAAAAAAATTTTTTTTTTTCCAAAGTAACTAAAAAAAATATTTTTTTTCCAAAGTAACTAAAAAAATATTTTTTTTTCCAAAGTAACTAAAAAAATATTTTTTTTTCCAAAGTAAGTAAAAAAATATTTTTTTTTTCCAAAGTAACTAAAAAAAAATTTTTTTTTCCAAAGTAACTAAAAAAATTTTTTTTTTCCAAAGTAACTAAAAAAATATTTTTTTTTCCAAAGTAACTAAAAAAATATTTTTTTTTCCAAAGTAACTAAAAAAATATTTTTTTTTCCAAAGTAACTAAAACAATTTTTTTTTTCCAAAGTAACTAAAAAAATATTTTTTTTTCCAAAGTAACTAAAAAAAATTTTTTTTTTCCAAAGTAACTAAAAAAAAAATTTTTTTTCCAAAGTAACTAAAAAATTTTTTTTTTCCCAAAGTAACTAAAAAAATATATTTTTTTCCAAAGTAACTAAAAAAATATATTTTTTTCCAAAGTAACTAAAAAAATATTTTTTTTTCCAAAGTAACTAAAAAAATATTTTTTTTTCCAAAGAAACTAAAAAAAATTTTTTTTTTCCAAAGTAACTAAAAAAAAAAAAAATTTTCCAAAGTAACTAAAAAAATATTTTTTTTTCCAAAGTAACTAAAAAAATATTTGTTTTTCCAAAGTAACTAAAAAAATATTTTTTTTCCCAAAGTAACTAAAAAAATATTTTTTTTTCCAAAGAAACTAAAAAAATATTTTTTTTTCCAAAGTAACTAAAAAAATATATTTTTTTTCCAAAGTAACTAAAAAAATAATTTTTTTTCCAAAGTAACTAAAAAAAATTTTTTTTTTCCAAAGTAACTAAAAAAATATTTTTTTTTCCAAAGTAACTAAAAAAATATTTTTTTTTCCAAAGTAACTAAAAAAATATTTTTTTTTCCAAAGTAACTAAAAAAATATTTTTTTTTCCAAAGTAACTAAAAAAAAAAAAAAATTTCCAAAGTAACTAAAAATTTTTTTTTTTCCCAAAGTAACTAAAAAAAATTTTTTTTTTTCCAAAGTAACTAAAAAAAATATTTTTTTTCCAAAGTAACTAAAAAAATATTTTTTTTTCCAAAGTAACTAAAAAAATATTTTTTTTTCCAAAGTAAGTAAAAAAATATTTTTTTTTCCAAAGTAACTAAAAAAAAATTTTTTTTTCCAAAGTAACTAAAAAAATATTTTTTTTTCCAAAGTAACTAAAAAAATATTTTTTTTTCCAAAGTAACTAAAAAAATATTTTTTTTTCCAAAGTAACTAAAAAAATATTTTTTTTTCCAAAGTAACTAAAACAATTTTTTTTTTCCAAAGTAACTAAAAAAATATTTTTTTTTCCAAAGTAACTAAAAAAATTTTTTTTTTCCAAAGTAACTAAAAAATTTTTTTTTTCCCAAAGTAACTAAAAAAATTTTTTTTTTTCCAAAGTAACTAAAAAAATATTTTTTTTTCCAAAGTAACTAAAAAAATATTTTTTTTTCCAAAGTAACTAAAAAATTTTTTTTTTCCAAAGTAACTAAAAAAATATTTTTTTTTCCAAAGTAACTAAAAAAAATTTTTTTTTTCCAAAGTAACTAAAAAAAGTTTTTTTTTCCAAAGTAACTAAAAAAATAATTTTTTTTCCAAAGTAACTAAAAAAATATTTTTTTTTCCAAAGTAACTAAAAAAATATTTTTTTTTCCAAAGTAACTAAAAAAATATTTTTTTTTCCAAAGTAACTAAAAAAAAAATTTTTTTTCCAAAGTAACTAAAAATTTTTTTTTTTTTCCAAAGTAACTAAAAAAAAATTTTTTTTTCCAAAGTAACTAAAAAAATATTTTTTTTTCCAAAGAAACTAAAAAAATATTTTTTTTTCCAAAGTAACTAAAAAAATACTTTTTTTTCCAAAGTAACTAAAAAATATTTTTTTTTCCAAAGTAACTAAAAAAATATTTTTTTTTCCAAAGTAACTAAAAAAATACTTTTTTTTCCAAAGTAACTAAAAAATATTTTTTTTTCCAAAGTAACTAAAAAAATTTTTTTTTTTCCAAAGTAACTAAAAAAATAATTTTTTTTCCAAAGTAACTAAAAAAATATATTTTTTTCCAAAGTAACTAAAAAAATATTTTTTTTTCCAAAGTAACTAAAAAAATATTTTTTTTTCCAAAGTAACTAAAAAAATATTTTTTTTTCCAAAGTAACTAAAAAAAAATTTTTTTTTCCAAAGTAACTAAAAAAATTTTTTTTTTCCAAAGTAACTAAAAAAATATTTTTTTTTCCAAAGAAACTAAAAAAAAAATTTTTTTTCCAAAGTAACTAAAAAAAAAATTTTTTTTCCAAAGTAACTAAAAAATTTTTTTTATCCCAAAGTAACTAAAAAAATATATTTTTTTCCAAAGTAACTAAAAAAAAATATTTTTTTCCAAAGTAACTAAAAAAATATTTTTTTTTCCAAAGAAACTAAAAAAATATTTTTTTTTCCAAAGTAACTAAAAAAATATATTTTTTTTCCAAAGTAACTAAAAAAATAATTTTTTTTCCAAAGTAACTAAAAAAAATTTTTTTTTCCAAAGTAACTAAAATTTTTTTTTTTTTCCCAAAGTAACTAAAAAAATTTTTTTTTTTCCAAAGTAACTAAAAAAAAAATTTTTTTTCCAAAGTAACTAAAAAAATATTTTTTTTTCCAAAGTAACTAAAAAAATATTTTTTTTTCCAAAGTAAGTAAAAAAATATTTTTTTTTCCAAAGTAACTAAAAAAAATTTTTTTTTTCCAAAGTAACTAAAAAAATATTTTTTTTTCCAAAGTAACTAAAAAAATATTTTTTTTTCCAAAGTAACTAAAAAAATATTTTTTTTTCCAAAGTAACTAAAAAAATATTTTTTTTTCCAAAGTAACTAAAACAATTTTTTTTTTCCAAAGTAACTAAAAAAAAAAAAAATTTTTCCAAAGTAACTAAAAAAAATTTTTTTTTCCAAAGTAACTAAAAAATTTTTTTTTTTCCCAAAGTAACTAAAAAAATATTTTTTTTTCCAAAGTAACTAAAAAAATATTTTTTTTTTCCAAAGTAACTAAAAAAATATTTTTTTTTCCAAAGTAACTAAAAAAATTATTTTTTTTCCAAAGTAACTAAAAAAATATTTTTTTTTCCAAAGTAACTAAAAAAATATTTTTTTTTCCAAAGTAACTAAAAAAAGTTTTTTTTTCCAAAGTAACTAAAAAAATAATTTTTTTTCCAAAGTAACTAAAAAAATATTTTTTTTTCCAAAGTAACTAAAAAAATATTTTTTTTTCCAAAGTAACTAAAAAAATATTTTGTTTTCCAAAGTAACTAAAAAAAATTTTTTTTTTCCAAAGTAACTAAAAAATTTTTTTTTTTTCCAAAGTAACTAAAAAAAATTTTTTTTTTCCAAAGTAACTAAAAAAATATTTTTTTTTCCAAAGAAACTAAAATTTTTTTTTTTTCCAAAGTAACTAAAAAAAAAATTTTTTTCCAAAGTAACTAAAAAAAATTTTTTTTTCCCAAAGTAACTAAAAAAATATTTTTTTTTCCAAAGTAACTAAAAAAAAATTTTTTTTCCCAAAGTAACTAAAAAAATTTTTTTTTTCCCAAAGTAACTAAAAAAATATTTTTTTTTCCAAAGTAACTAAAAAAATATTTTTTTTTCCAAAGTAACTAAAAAAATATTTTTTTTTCCAAAGTAACTAAAAAAATATTTTTTTTTCCAAAGTAACTAAAAAAATATTATTTTTTCCAAAGTAACTAAAAAAATATTTTTTTTTCCAAAGTAACTAAAAAAATATTTTTTTTTCCAAAGAAACTAAAAAAATATTTTTTTTTCCAAAGTAACTAAAAAATATATTTTTTTTCCAAAGTAACTAAAAAAATAATTTTTTTTCCAAAGTAACTAAAAAAAATTTTTTTTTTCCAAAGTAACTAAAAAAATATTTTTTTTTCCAAAGTAACTAAAAAAATATTTTTTTTTCCAAAGTAACTAAAAAAATATTTTTTTTTCCAAAGTAACTAAAAAAATATTTTTTTTTCCAAAGTAACTAAAAAAAAAAAAAAATTTCCAAAGTAACTAAAAAAAATTTTTTTTTCCCAAAGTAACTAAAAAAAAATTTTTTTTTCCAAAGTAACTAAAAAAATTTTTTTTTTTCCAAAGTAACTAAAAAAATATTTTTTTTTCCAAAGTAACTAAAATTTTTTTTTTTTTTCCAAAGTAACTAAAAAAAATTTTTTTTTTCCAAAGTAACTAAAAAAATTTTTTTTTTTCCAAAGTAACTAAAAAAATTTTTTTTTTCCAAAGAAACTAAAAAAAATTTTTTTTTTCCAAAGTAACTAAAAAAAAAAATTTTTTTCCAAAGTAACTAAAAAAAATTTTTTTTCCCCAAAGTAACTAAAAAAATATTTTTTTTTCCAAAGTAACTAAAAAAATATTTTTTTTTCCAAAGTAACTAAAAAAATATTTTTTTTTCCAAAGTAACTAAAAAAATATTTTTTTTCCAAAGTAACTAAAAAAATATTTTTTTTTCCAAAGTAACTAAAAAAATATTTGTTTTTCCAAAGTAACTAAAAAAATATTTTTTTTCCCAAAGTAACTAAAAAAATATTTTTTTTTCCAAAGAAACTAAAAAAATATTTTTTTTTCCAAAGTAACTAAAAAATATATTTTTTTTCCAAAGTAACTAAAAAAATAATTTTTTTTCCAAAGTAACTAAAAAAATTTTTTTTTTTCCAAAGTAACTAAAAAAATATTTTTTTTTCCAAAGTAACTAAAAAAATATTTTTTTTTCCAAAGTAACTAAAAAAATATTTTTTTCCCAAAGTAACTAAAAAAAAAAAAAAATTTCCAAAGTAACTAAAAAAAATTTTTTTCCCCCAAAGTAACTAAAAAAAATTTTTTTTTTCCAAAGTAACTAAAAATTTTTTTTTTTTTCCAAAGTAACTAAAAAAATATTTTTTTTTCCAAAGTAACTAAAAAAATATTTTTTTTTCCAAAGTAAAAAAATATTTTTTTTTCCAAAGTAACTAAAAAAATATTTTTTTTTCCAAAGTAACTAAAAAAATATTTTTTTTTCCAAAGTAACTAAAAAAATATTTTTTTCCCAAAGAAACTAAAAAAAATATTTTTTTTTCCAAAGTAACTAAAAAAAAAAAATTTTTTCCAAAGAAACTAAAAAAATATTTTTTTTTCCAAAGTAACTAAAAAAATATTTTTTTTTCCAAAGTAACTAAAAAAATATTTTTTTTTCCAAAGTAACTAAAAAAATATATTTTTTTCCAAAGTAACTAAAAAAATATTTTTTTTCCAAAGTAACTAAAAAAATATTTTTTTTTCCAAAGTAACTAAAAAAATATTTTTTTTTCCAAAGTAACTAAAAAAATATTTTTTTTTCCAAAGTAACTAAAAAAATATTTTTTTTTCCAAAGAAACTAAAAAAATATTTTTTTTTCCAAAGTAACTAAAAAAATTTTTTTTTTCCAAAGTAACTAAAAAAAATTTTTTTTTTCCAAAGTAACTAAAAAAATTTTTTTTTTCCAAAGTAATTAAAAAAAAATTTTTTTTTCCAAAGTAACTAAAAAAATATTTTTTTTTCCAAAGTAACTAAAAAAATATTTTTTTTTCCAAAGTAACTAAAAAAATATTTTTTTTTCCAAAGTAACTAAAAAAATATTTTTTTTTCCAAAGTAACTAAAAAAATATTTTTTTTTCCAAAGTAACTAAAAAAATATTTTTTTTTCCAAAGTAACTAAAAAAAAATTTTTTTTTCCAAAGTAACTAAAAAAATTTTTTTTTTCCAAAGTAATTAAAAAAATATTTTTTTTTCCAAAGTAACTAAAAAAATATTTTTTTTTCCAAAGTAACTAAAAAAATATTTTTTTTTCCAAAGTAACTAAAAAAATATTTTTTTTTCCAAAGTAACTAAAAAAATATTTTTTTTTCCAAAGTAACTAAAAAAATATTTTTTTTTCCAAAGTAACTAAAAAAATATTTTTTTTCCCAAAGTAACTAAAAAAAATTTTTTTTTTCCAAAGTAACTAAAAAAATATTTTTTTTCCAAAGTAACTAAAAACATATTTTTTTTCCAAAGTAACTAAAAAAATATTTTTTTTTCCAAAGTAACTAAAAAAATATTTTTTTTCCCAAAGTAACTAAAAAAAAATTTTTTTTTCCAAAGAAACTAAAAAAAAATTTTTTTTTCCAAAGTAACTAAAAAAAATTTTTTTTTTCCAAAGTAACTAAAAAATTTTTTTTTTTTCCAAAGTAACTAAAAAATTTATTTTTTTTCCAAAGTAACTAAAAAAATATTTTTTTTCCAAAGTAATTAAAAAAAATATTTTTTTTCCAAAGTAACTAAAAAAATATTTTTTTTTCCAAAGTAACTAAAAAAATATTTTTTTTTCCAAAGTAACTAAAAAAATATTTTTTTTTCCAAAGTAACTAAAAAAATATTTTTTTTTCCAAAGTAACTAAAAAAATATTTTTTTTTCCAAAGTAACTAAAAAAATATTTTTTTTTCCAAAGTAACTAAAAAAAATTTTTTTTTTCCAAAGTAACTAAAAATTTTTTTTTTTTTCCAAAGTAATTAAAAAAATATTTTTTTTTCCAAAGTAACTAAAAAAATATTTTTTTTTCCAAAGTAACTAAAAAAATATTTTTTTTTCCAAAGTAACTAAAAAAATATTTTTTTTTCCAAAGTAACTAAAAAAATATTTTTTTTTCCAAAGTAACTAAAAAAATATTTTTTTTCCCAAAGTAACTAAAAAAATATTTTTTTTTCCAAAGTAACTAAAAAAATATTTTTTTTCCAAAGTAACTAAAAACATATTTTTTTTCCAAAGTAACTAAAAAAATATTTTTTTTTCCAAAGTAACTAAAAAAATATTTTTTTTCCCAAAGTAACTAAAAAAAATTTTTTTTTTCCAAAGAAACTAAAAAAAAATTTTTTTTTCCAAAGTAACTAAAAAAAAAAATTTTTTTCCAAAGTAACTAAAAAATTTTTTTTTTTTCCAAAGTAACTAAAAAATTTATTTTTTTTCCAAAGTAACTAAAAAAATATTTTTTTTTCCAAAGTAACTAAAAAAATATTTTTTTTTCCAAAGTAACTAAAAAAATATTTTTTTTCCCAAAGAAACTAAAAAAATATTTTTTTTTCCAAAGTAACTAAAAAAAATTTTTTTTTCCAAAGTAACGAAAAAAAAAAAAAAATTTCCAAAGTAACTAAAAAAAAAATTTTTTTCCAAAGTAATTAAAAAAAAATTTTTTTTTCCAAAGTAACTAAAAAAAATTTTTTTTTCCCAAAGTAACTAAAAAAAATTTTTTTTTTCCAAAGTAACTAAAAAAATATTTTTTTTTCCAAAGTAACTAAAAAAATATTTTTTTTTCCAAAGTAACTAAAAAAATATTTTTTTTTCCAAAGTAACTAAAAAAAATATTTTTTTCCAAAGTAACTAAAAATTATTTTTTTTCCCAAAGTAACTAAAAAAATATATTTTTTTCCAAAGTAACTAAAAAAATATTTTTTTTTCCAAAGTAACTAAAAAAATATTTTTTTTTCCAAAGTAACTAAAAAAATATTTTTTTTTCCAAAGTAACTAAAAAAATATTTTTTTTTCCAAAGTAACTAAAAAAATATTTTTTTTTTCCAAAGTAACTAAAAAAAAATTTTTTTTTCCAAAGTAACTAAAAAAAATTTTTTTTTTCCAAAGTAACTAAAAAAAATTTTTTTTTTCCAAAGTAACTAAAAAAAATTTTTTTTTTCCAAAGTAACTAAAAAATATATTTTTTTCCAAAGTAACTAAAAAAAAAAAAAATTTTCCAAAGTAACTAAAAAAATAATTTTTTTTCCAAAGTAACTAAAAAAAATATATTTTTTTCCAAAGTAACTAAAAAAATATTTTTTTTTCCAAAGTAACTAAAAAAATATTTTTTTTCCCAAAGTAACTAAAAAAATATTTTTTTTTCCAAAGTAACTAAAAAAATTTTTTTTTTTCCAAAGTAACTAAAAAAAATTTTTTTTTTCCAAAGTAACTAAAAAAATATTTTTTTTCCCAAAGAAACTAAAAAAAAATTTTTTTTTCCAAAGTAACTAAAAAAAAATTTTTTTTTCCAAAGTAACTAAAAAAAATTTTTTTTTCCCAAAGTAACTAAAAAAATATTTTTTTTTCCAAAGTAACTAAAAAAATATTTTTTTTTCCAAAGTAACTAAAAAAATATTTTTTTTTCCAAAGTAACTAAAAAAATATTTTTTTTCCAAAGTAACTAAAAAAATATTTGTTTTTCCAAAGTAACTAAAAAAATATTTGTTTTTCCAAAGTAACTAAAAAAATATTTTTTTTCCCAAAGTAACTAAAAAAATATTTTTTTTTCCAAAGAAACTAAAAAAATATTTTTTTTTCCAAAGTAACTAAAAAAAATATTTTTTTTCCAAAGTAACTAAAAAAATAATTTTTTTTCCAAAGTAACTAAAAATTTTTTTTTTTTTCCAAAGTAACTAAAAAAATATTTTTTTTTCCAAAGTAACTAAAAAAATATTTTTTTTTCCAAAGTAACTAAAAAAATATTTTTTTTTCCAAAGTAACTAAAAAAATATTTTTTTTTCCAAAGTAACTAAAAAAAAAAAAAAAATTCCAAAGTAACTAAAAAATTATTTTTTTTCCCAAAGTAACTAAAAAAAATTTTTTTTTCCAAAGTAACTAAAAAAATATTTTTTTTTCCAAAGTAACTAAAAAAATATTTTTTTTTCCAAAGTAACTAAAAAAATATTTTTTTTTCCAAAGTAACTAAAAAAATATTTTTTTTTCCAAAGTAACTAAAAAAATATTTGTTTTTCCAAAGTAACTAAAAAAATATTTTTTTTCCCAAAGTAACTAAAAAAATATTTTTTTTCCAAAGTAACTAAAAAAATATTTTTTTTTCCAAAGTAACTAAAAAAATATTTGTTTTTCCAAAGTAACTAAAAAAATATTTTTTTTCCCAAAGTAACTAAAAAAATATTTTTTTTTCCAAAGAAACTAAAAAAATATATTTTTTTCCAAAGTAACTAAAAAATATATTTTTTTTCCAAAGTAACTAAAAAAATAATTTTTTTTCCAAAGTAACTAAAATTTTTTTTTTTTTTCCAAAGTAACTAAAAAAATATTTTTTTTTCCAAAGTAACTAAAAAAAATTTTTTTTTTCCAAAGTAACTAAAAAAATATTTTTTTTTCCAAAGTAACTAAAAAAATATTTTTTTTTCCAAAGTAACTAAAAAAAAAAAAAAATTTCCAAAGTAACTAAAAAATTATTTTTTTTCCCAAAGTAACTAAAAAAATTTTTTTTTTTCCAAAGTAACTAAAAAAATTTTTTTTTTTCCAAAGTAACTAAAAAAATATTTTTTTTTCCAAAGTAACTAAAAAAATATTTTTTTTTCCAAAGTAAGTAAAAAAATATTTTTTTTTCCAAAGTAACTAAAATTTTTTTTTTTTTCCAAAGTAACTAAAAAAATATTTTTTTTTCCAAAGTAACTAAAAAAATATTTTTTTTTCCAAAGTAACTAAAAAAATATTTTTTTTTCCAAAGTAACTAAAAAAATATTTTTTTTTCCAAAGTAACTAAAAAAATATTTTTTTTTCCAAAGTAACTAAAAAAATATTTTTTTTTCCAAAGTAACTAAAAAAATATTTTTTTTTCCAAAGTAACTAAAAAAATATTTTTTTTCCCAAAGTAACTAAAAAAATATTTTTTTTTCCAAAGTAACTAAAAAAATATTTTTTTTCCAAAGTAACTAAAAACATATTTTTTTTCCAAAGTAACTAAAAAAATATTTTTTTTTCCAAAGTAACTAAAAAAAAATTTTTTTTCCCAAAGTAACTAAAAAAAAAAATTTTTTTCCAAAGAAACTAAAAAAAAAATTTTTTTTCCAAAGTAACTAAAAAATTTTTTTTTTTTCCAAAGTAACTAAAAAATTTATTTTTTTTCCAAAGTAACTAAAAAATTTATTTTTTTTCCAAAGTAACTAAAAAAATATTTTTTTTTCCAAAGTAACTAAAAAAATATTTTTTTTTCCAAAGTAACTAAAAAAATATTTTTTTTCCCAAAGAAACTAAAAAAATATTTTTTTTTCCAAAGTAACTAAAAAAAAATTTTTTTTCCAAAGTAACGAAAAAAAAAAAAAAATTTCCAAAGTAACTAAAAAAATATTTTTTTTCCAAAGTAATTAAAAAAATTTTTTTTTTTCCAAAGTAACTAAAAAATTTTTTTTTTTCCCAAAGTAACTAAAAAAATATTTTTTTTTCCAAAGTAACTAAAAAAATATTTTTTTTTCCAAAGTAACTAAAAAAATATTTTTTTTTCCAAAGTAACTAAAAAAATTATTTTTTTTCCAAAGTAACTAAAAAAAAATTTTTTTTCCAAAGTAACTAAAAATTATTTTTTTTCCCAAAGTAACTAAAAAAATATATTTTTTTCCAAAGTAACTAAAAAAATATTTTTTTTTCCAAAGTAACTAAAAAAATATTTTTTTTTCCAAAGTAACTAAAAAAATATTTTTTTTTCCAAAGTAACTAAAAAAAATTTTTTTTTTCCAAAGTAACTAAAAAAAATTTTTTTTTTCCAAAGTAACTAAAAAAATTTTTTTTTTTCCAAAGTAACTAAAAAAATACTTTTTTTTCCAAAGTAACTAAAAAATATTTTTTTTTCCAAAGTAACTAAAAAAAAAATTTTTTTTCCAAAGTAACTAAAAAAATAATTTTTTTTCCAAAGTAACTAAAAAAATATTTTTTTTTCCAAAGTAACTAAAAAAATATTTTTTTTTCCAAAGTAACTAAAAAAATATTTTTTTTTCCAAAGTAACTAAAAAAATATTTTTTTTTCCAAAGTAACTAAAAAAAAATTTTTTTTTCCAAAGTAACTAAAAAATTTTTTTTTTTCCAAAGTAACTAAAAAAATATTTTTTTTCCCAAAGAAACTAAAAAAAAAATTTTTTTTCCAAAGTAACTAAAAAAAAAAATTTTTTTCCAAAGTAACTAAAAAAATTTTTTTTTTCCCAAAGTAACTAAAAAAATATTTTTTTTTCCAAAGTAACTAAAAAAATATTTTTTTTTCCAAAGTAACTAAAAAAATATTTTTTTTTCCAAAGTAACTAAAAAAATATTTTTTTTCCAAAGTAACTAAAAAAATATTTTTTTTTCCAAAGTAACTAAAAAAATATTTGTTTTTCCAAAGTAACTAAAAAATTTTTTTTTTCCCAAAGTAACTAAAAAAATATTTTTTTTTCCAAAGAAACTAAAAAAATATTTTTTTTTCCAAAGTAACTAAAAAAAATATTTTTTTTCCAAAGTAACTAAAAAAATAATTTTTTTTCCAAAGTAACTAAAAAATTTTTTTTTTTCCAAAGTAACTAAAAAAATATTTTTTTTTCCAAAGTAACTAAAAAAATATTTTTTTTTCCAAAGTAACTAAAAAAATATTTTTTTTTCCAAAGTAACTAAAAAAATATTTTTTTTTCCAAAGAAACTAAAAAAATATTTTTTTTTCCAAAGTAACTAAAAAATATATTTTTTTTCCAAAGTAACTAAAAAAATAATTTTTTTTCCAAAGTAACTAAAATTTTTTTTTTTTTTCCAAAGTAACTAAAAAAATATTTTTTTTTCCAAAGTAACTAAAAAAAAATTTTTTTTTCCAAAGTAACTAAAAAAATATTTTTTTTTCCAAAGTAACTAAAAAAATATTTTTTTTTCCAAAGTAACTAAAAAAAAAAAAAAAATTTCCAAAGTAACTAAAAAATTATTTTTTTTCCCAAAGTAACTAAAAAAAATTTTTTTTTTCCAAAGTAACTAAAAAAAATTTTTTTTTTCCAAAGTAACTAAAAAAATATTTTTTTTTCCAAAGTAACTAAAAAAATATTTTTTTTTCCAAAGTAAGTAAAAAAATTTTTTTTTTTCCAAAGTAACTAAAAAATTTTTTTTTTTCCAAAGTAACTAAAAAAATATTTTTTTTTCCAAAGTAACTAAAAAAATATTTTTTTTTCCAAAGTAACTAAAAAAATATTTTTTTTTCCAAAGTAACTAAAAAAATATTTTTTTTTCCAAAGTAACTAAAAAAATATTTTTTTTTCCAAAGTAACTAAAAAAATATTTTTTTTTCCAAAGTAACTAAAAAAATATTTTTTTTTCCAAAGTAACTAAAAAAATATTTTTTTTCCCAAAGTAACTAAAAAAATATTTTTTTTTCCAAAGTAACTAAAAAAATATTTTTTTTCCAAAGTAACTAAAAACATATTTTTTTTCCAAAGTAACTAAAAAAATATTTTTTTTTCCAAAGTAACTAAAAAAAAAATTTTTTTCCCAAAGTAACTAAAAAAAAAAATTTTTTTCCAAAGAAACTAAAAAAAAAATTTTTTTTCCAAAGTAACTAAAAATTTTTTTTTTTTTCCAAAGTAACTAAAAAATTTATTTTTTTTCCAAAGTAACTAAAAAATTTATTTTTTTTCCAAAGTAACTAAAAAAATATTTTTTTTTCCAAAGTAACTAAAAAAATATTTTTTTTTCCAAAGTAACTAAAAAAATATTTTTTTTCCCAAAGAAACTAAAAAAATATTTTTTTTTCCAAAGTAACTAAAAAAAAAATTTTTTTCCAAAGTAACGAAAAAAAAAAAAAATTTTCCAAAGTAACTAAAAAAATATTTTTTTTCCAAAGTAATTAAAAAAAATTTTTTTTTTCCAAAGTAACTAAAAAATTTTTTTTTTTCCCAAAGTAACTAAAAAAATATTTTTTTTTCCAAAGTAACTAAAAAAATATTTTTTTTTCCAAAGTAACTAAAAAAATATTTTTTTTTCCAAAGTAACTAAAAAAATTATTTTTTTTCCAAAGTAACTAAAAAAAAATTTTTTTTCCAAAGTAACTAAAAATTATTTTTTTTCCCAAAGTAACTAAAAAAATATATTTTTTTCCAAAGTAACTAAAAAAATATTTTTTTTTCCAAAGTAACTAAAAAAATATTTTTTTTCCCAAAGTAACTAAAAAAATATTTTTTTTTCCAAAGTAACTAAAAAAATATTTTTTTTTCCAAAGTAACTAAAAAAATATTTTTTTTTCCAAAGTAACTAAAAAAAATTTTTTTTTTCCAAAGTAACTAAAAAAAATTTTTTTTTTCCAAAGTAACTAAAAAAATTTTTTTTTTCCAAAGTAACTAAAAAAATACTTTTTTTTCCAAAGTAACTAAAAAATATTTTTTTTTCCAAAGTAACTAAAAAAAAAATTTTTTTTCCAAAGTAACTAAAAAAATAATTTTTTTTCCAAAGTAACTAAAAAAATATTTTTTTTTCCAAAGTAACTAAAAAAATATTTTTTTTTCCAAAGTAACTAAAAAAATATTTTTTTTTCCAAAGTAACTAAAAAAATATTTTTTTTTCCAAAGTAACTAAAAAATTTTTTTTTTTTCCAAAGTAACTAAAAAATTTTTTTTTTTTCCAAAGTAACTAAAAAAATATTTTTTTTCCCAAAGAAACTAAAAAAAAATTTTTTTTTCCAAAGTAACTAAAAAAAAAATTTTTTTTCCAAAGTAACTAAAAAATTTTTTTTTTTCCCAAAGTAACTAAAAAAATATTTTTTTTTCCAAAGTAACTAAAAAAATATTTTTTTTTCCAAAGTAACTAAAAAAATATTTTTTTTTCCAAAGTAACTAAAAAAATATTTTTTTTCCAAAGTAACTAAAAAAATATTTTTTTTTCCAAAGTAACTAAAAAAATATTTGTTTTTCCAAAGTAACTAAAAAAATTTTTTTTTCCCAAAGTAACTAAAAAAATATTTTTTTTTCCAAAGAAACTAAAAAAATATTTTTTTTTTCCAAAGTAACTAAAAAATATATTTTTTTTCCAAAGTAACTAAAAAAATAATTTTTTTTCCAAAGTAACTAAAAAATTTTTTTTTTTCCAAAGTAACTAAAAAAATATTTTTTTTTCCAAAGTAACTAAAAAAATATTTTTTTTTCCAAAGTAACTAAAAAAATATTTTTTTTTCCAAAGTAACTAAAAAAATATTTTTTTTTCCAAAGTAACTAAAAAAAAAAAAAATTTTCCAAAGTAACTAAAAAATTATTTTTTTTCCCAAAGTAACTAAAACAAATTTTTTTTTTCCAAAGTAACTAAAAAAATATTTTTTTTTCCAAAGTAACTAAAAAAATATTTTTTTTTCCAAAGTAACTAAAAAAATATTTTTTTTTCCAAAGTAACTAAAAAAATATTTTTTTTTCCAAAGTAACTAAAAAAATATTTTTTTTTCCAAAGTAACTAAAAAAATATTTTTTTTCCCAAAGTAACTAAAAAAATATTTTTTTTCCAAAGTAACTAAAAAAATATATTTTTTTCCAAAGTAACTAAAAAAATATTTGTTTTTCCAAAGTAACTAAAAAAATATTTTTTTTCCCAAAGTAACTAAAAAAATATTTTTTTTTCCAAAGAAACTAAAAAAATATTTTTTTTTCCAAAGTAACTAAAAAATATATTTTTTTTCCAAAGTAACTAAAAAAATATTTTTTTTTCCAAAGTAACTAAAATTTTTTTTTTTTTTCCAAAGTAACTAAAAAAATATTTTTTTTTCCAAAGTAACTAAAAAAAATTTTTTTTTCCAAAGTAACTAAAAAAATATTTTTTTTTCCAAAGTAACTAAAAAAATATTTTTTTTTCCAAAGTAACTAAAAAAAAAAAAAAATTCCAAAGTAACTAAAAAATTATTTTTTTTCCCAAAGAAACTAAAAAAAATTTTTTTTTCCAAAGTAACTAAAAAAAAAATTTTTTTTCCAAAGTAACTAAAAAAATTTTTTTTTTCCCAAAGTAACTAAAAAAATATTTTTTTTCCAAAGTAACTAAAAAAATATTTTTTTTTCCAAAGTAACTAAAAAAATATTTTTTTTTCCAAAGTAACTAAAAAAATATTTTTTTTCCAAAGTAACTAAAAAAATATTTTTTTTTCCAAAGTAACTAAAAAAATATTTGTTTTTCCAAAGTAACTAAAAAAATTTTTTTTCCCAAAGTAACTAAAAAAATATTTTTTTTTCCAAAGAAACTAAAAAAATATTTTTTTTTCCAAAGTAACTAAAAAAAATATTTTTTTTCCAAAGTAACTAAAAAAATAATTTTTTTTCCAAAGTAACTAAAAAATTTTTTTTTTTCCAAAGTAACTAAAAAAATATTTTTTTTTCCAAAGTAACTAAAAAAATATTTTTTTTTCCAAAGTAACTAAAAAAATATTTTTTTTTCCAAAGTAACTAAAAAAATATTTTTTTTTCCAAAGTAACTAAAAAAAAAAAAAATTTTCCAAAGTAACTAAAAATTATTTTTTTTCCCAAAGTAACTAAAACAAATTTTTTTTTCCAAAGTAACTAAAAAAATATTTTTTTTTCCAAAGTAACTAAAAAAATATTTTTTTTTCCAAAGTAACTAAAAAAATATTTTTTTTTCCAAAGTAACTAAAAAAATATTTTTTTTCCAAAGTAACTAAAAAAATATTTTTTTTTCCAAAGTAACTAAAAAAATATTTTTTTTCCCAAAGTAACTAAAAAAATATTTTTTTTCCAAAGTAACTAAAAAAATATATTTTTTTCCAAAGTAACTAAAAAAATATTTGTTTTTCCAAAGTAACTAAAAAAATATTTTTTTTCCCAAAGTAACTAAAAAAATATTTTTTTTTCCAAAGAAACTAAAAAAATATTTTTTTTTTCCAAAGTAACTAAAAAATATATTTTTTTTTCCAAAGTAACTAAAAAAATATTTTTTTTTCCAAAGTAACTAAAATTTTTTTTTTTTTTCCAAAGTAACTAAAAAAATATTTTTTTTTCCAAAGTAACTAAAAAAAATTTTTTTTTCCAAAGTAACTAAAAAAATATTTTTTTTTCCAAAGTAACTAAAAAAATATTTTTTTTTCCAAAGTAACTAAAAAAAAAAAAAAATTCCAAAGTAACTAAAAAATTATTTTTTTTCCCAAAGTAACTAAAAAAAAAAATTTTTTTCCAAAGTAACTAAAAAAATATTTTTTTTTCCAAAGTAACTAAAAAAATATTTTTTTTTTCCAAAGTAACTAAAAAAATATTTTTTTTTCCAAAGTAAGTAAAAAAATATTTTTTTTTCCAAAGTAACTAAAAAATTTTTTTTTTTTCCAAAGTAACTAAAAAAATTTTTTTTTTTCCAAAGTAACTAAAAAAATATTTTTTTTTCCAAAGTAACTAAAAAAATATTTTTTTTTCCAAAGTAACTAAAAAAATATTTTTTTTTCCAAAGTAACTAAAAAAATATTTTTTTTTCCAAAGTAACTAAAAAAATATTTTTTTTCCCAAAGTAACTAAAAAAATATTTTTTTTCCCAAAGTAACTAAAAAAATATTTTTTTTCCAAAGTAACTAAAAAAATATTTTTTTTCCAAAGTAACTAAAAACATATTTTTTTTTCCAAAGTAACTAAAAAAATATTTTTTTTTCCAAAGTAACTAAAAAAATATTTTTTTCCCAAAGTAACTAAAAAAATATTTTTTTTCCAAAGAAACTAAAAAAAAATTTTTTTTTCCAAAGTAACTAAAAAAATTTTTTTTTTTCCAAAGTAACTAAAAAAAAAATTTTTTTCCAAAGTAACTAAAAAAATTTTTTTTTTCCAAAGTAACTAAAAAAATATTTTTTTTTCCAAAGTAACTAAAAAAATATTTTTTTTTCCAAAGTAACTAAAAAAATATTTTTTTTCCCAAAGAAACTAAAAAAATATTTTTTTTTCCAAAGTAACTAAAAAAATTTTTTTTTTTCCAAAGTAACTAAAAAAATTTTTTTTTTTCCAAAGTAACTAAAAAAAATTTTTTTTTCCAAAGTAATTAAAAAAAAATTTTTTTTTTCCAAAGTAACTAAAAAAATATTTTTTTTCCAAAGTAACTAAAAAAATATTTTTTTTTCCAAAGTAACTAAAAAAATATTATTTTTTTTTCCAAAGTAACTAAAAAATATTTTTTTTTCCAAAGTAACTAAAAAAATATTTTTTTTTCCAAAGTAACTAAAAAAAATTTTTTTTTCCAAAGTAACTAAAAATTTTTTTTTTCCCAAAGTAACTAAAAAAATATTTTTTTTTCCAAAGTAACTAAAAAAATATTTTTTTTTCCAAAGTAACTAAAAAAATATTTTTTTTCCAAAGTAACTAAAAAAATATTTTTTTTTCCAAAGTAACTAAAAAAATATTTTTTTTTCCAAAGTAACTAAAAAAATATTTTTTTTCCCAAAGTAACTAAAAAAAATTTTTTTTTTCCAAAGTAACTAAAAAAATTTTTTTTTGTTCCAAAGTAACTAAAAAAATATTTTTTTTTCCAAAGTAACTAAAAAAATATTTTTTTTCCAAAGTAACTAAAAAATATTTTTTTTTCCAAAGTAACTAAAAAAATTTTTTTTTTTCCAAAGTAACTAAAAAAATATTTTTTTTTCCAAAGTAACTAAAAAAATATTTTTTTTTTCCAAAGTAACTAAAAAAATATTTTTTTTTCCAAAGTAACTAAAAAAATATTTTTTTTTCCAAAGTAACTAAAAAAATATTTTTTTTTCCAAAGTAACTAAAAAAATATTTTTTTTTCCAAAGTAACTAAAAAAAATTTTTTTTTCCAAAGTAACTAAAAAAATAATTTTTTTTCCAAAGAAACTAAAAAAAAAATTTTTTTTCCAAAGTAACTAAAAAAATATTTTTTTTTCCAAAGTAACTAAAAAATATTTTTTTTTCCAAAGTAACTAAAAAATATTTTTTTTCCAAAGTAACTAAAAAAATATTTTTTTTCCCAAAGTAACTAAAAAAATATTTTTTTTCCAAAGTAACTAAAAAAATATATTTTTTTCCAAAGTAACTAAAAAAATATTTGTTTTTCCAAAGTAACTAAAAAAATATTTTTTTTCCCAAAGTAACTAAAAAAATATTTTTTTTTCCAAGAAACTAAAAAATATTTTTTTTTCCAAAGTAACTAAAAAATATATTTTTTTCCAAAGTAACTAAAAAAATATTTTTTTTTCCAAAGTAACTAAAATTTTTTTTTTTTTTCCAAAGTAACTAAAAAAAATATTTTTTTTTCCAAAGTAACTAAAAAAAATTTTTTTTTCCAAAGTAACTAAAAAAATATTTTTTTTTCCAAAGTAACTAAAAAAATATTTTTTTTTCCAAAGTAACTAAAAAAAAAAAAAAATTCCAAAGTAACTAAAAAATTATTTTTTTTCCCAAAGAAACTAAAAAAAATTTTTTTTTTCCAAAGTAACTAAAAAAAAAATTTTTTTTCCAAAGTAACTAAAAAAATTTTTTTTTTCCCAAAGTAACTAAAAAAATATTTTTTTTCCAAAGTAACTAAAAAAATATTTTTTTTTCCAAAGTAACTAAAAAAATATTTTTTTTTCCAAAGTAACTAAAAAAATATTTTTTTTCCAAAGTAACTAAAAAAATATTTTTTTTTCCAAAGTAACTAAAAAAATATTTGTTTTTCCAAAGTAACTAAAAAAATTTTTTTTTTCCCAAAGTAACTAAAAAAATATTTTTTTTTCCAAAGAAACTAAAAAAATATTTTTTTTTTCCAAAGTAACTAAAAAAAATATTTTTTTTCCAAAGTAACTAAAAAAATAATTTTTTTTCCAAAGTAACTAAAAAATTTTTTTTTTTCCAAAGTAACTAAAAAAATATTTTTTTTCCAAAGTAACTAAAAAAATATTTTTTTTTCCAAAGTAACTAAAAAAATATTTTTTTTTCCAAAGTAACTAAAAAAATATTTTTTTTTCCAAAGTAACTAAAAAAAAAAAAATTTTCCAAAGTAACTAAAAAATTATTTTTTTTCCCAAAGTAACTAAAACAAATTTTTTTTTCCAAAGTAACTAAAAAAATATTTTTTTTTCCAAAGTAACTAAAAAAATATTTTTTTTTCCAAAGTAACTAAAAAAATATTTTTTTTTCCAAAGTAACTAAAAAAATATTTTTTTTCCAAAGTAACTAAAAAAATATTTTTTTTTCCAAAGTAACTAAAAAAATATTTTTTTTCCCAAAGTAACTAAAAAAATATTTTTTTTCCAAAGTAACTAAAAAAATATATTTTTTTCCAAAGTAACTAAAAAAATATTTGTTTTCCAAAGTAACTAAAAAAATATTTTTTTTCCAAAGTAACTAAAAAAATATTTTTTTTTCCAAAGAAACTAAAAAATATTTTTTTTTCCAAAGTAACTAAAAAATATATTTTTTTTCCAAAGTAACTAAAAAAATATTTTTTTTTCCAAAGTAACTAAAATTTTTTTTTTTTTTCCAAAGTAACTAAAAAAATATTTTTTTTTCCAAAGTAACTAAAAAAAATTTTTTTTTCCAAAGTAACTAAAAAAATATTTTTTTTTCCAAAGTAACTAAAAAAATATTTTTTTTCCAAAGTAACTAAAAAAAAAAAAAAATTCCAAAGTAACTAAAAAATTATTTTTTTTCCCAAAGTAACTAAAAAAAAAATTTTTTTCCAAAGTAACTAAAAAAATATTTTTTTTCCAAAGTAACTAAAAAATATTTTTTTTTCCAAAGTAACTAAAAAAATATTTTTTTTTCCAAAGTAAGTAAAAAAATATTTTTTTTTCCAAAGTAACTAAAAAATTTTTTTTTTTTCCAAAGTAACTAAAAAATTTTTTTTTTTCCAAAGTAACTAAAAAAATATTTTTTTTTCCAAAGTAACTAAAAAAATATTTTTTTTTCCAAAGTAACTAAAAAAATATTTTTTTTTCCAAAGTAACTAAAAAAATATTTTTTTTTCCAAAGTAACTAAAAAAATATTTTTTTTCCCAAAGTAACTAAAAAAATATTTTTTTCCCAAAGTAACTAAAAAAATATTTTTTTTTCCAAAGTAACTAAAAAAATATTTTTTTTCCAAAGTAACTAAAAACATATTTTTTTTTCCAAAGTAACTAAAAAAATATTTTTTTTTCCAAAGTAACTAAAAAATATTTTTTTTCCCAAAGTAACTAAAAAAATATTTTTTTTTCCAAAGA
The DNA here is from genome assembly GCF_949748355.1 of Melanostigma gelatinosum. Taxonomy (NCBI): domain Eukaryota; kingdom Metazoa; phylum Chordata; class Actinopteri; order Perciformes; family Zoarcidae; genus Melanostigma; species Melanostigma gelatinosum. Next base: position 9,086 of record NW_027635142.1, on the reverse strand, counting down.
AACTAAAAAAAATTTTTTTTTCCAAAGTAACTAAAAAAATTTTTTTTTTTCCAAAGTAACTAAAAAAAAATTTTTTTTCCAAAGTAACTAAAAAAATTTTTTTTTCCAAAGTAACTAAAAAAATATTTTTTTTTCCAAGTAACTAAAAAAATATTTTTTTTTCCAAAGTAACTAAAAAAATATTTTTTTTCCCAAAGAAACTAAAAAAATATTTTTTTTTCCAAAGTAACTAAAAAAATTTTTTTTTTTCCAAAGTAACTAAAAAAATTTTTTTTTTTCCAAAGTAACTAAAAAAAATTTTTTTTCCAAAGTAATTAAAAAAAAATTTTTTTTCCAAAGTAACTAAAAAAATATTTTTTTTCCAAAGTAACTAAAAAAATATTTTTTTTCCAAAGTAACTAAAAAAATATTTTTTTTTCCAAAGTAACTAAAAAAATATTTTTTTTTCCAAAGTAACTAAAAAAATATTTTTTTTTCCAAAGTAACTAAAAAAAATTTTTTTTTCCAAAGTAACTAAAAATTTTTTTTTTCCCAAAGTAACTAAAAAAATATTTTTTTTTCCAAAGTAACTAAAAAAATATTTTTTTTTCCAAAGTAACTAAAAAAATATTTTTTTTTCCAAAGTAACTAAAAAAATATTTTTTTTCCAAAGTAACTAAAAAAATATTTTTTTTCCAAAGTAACTAAAAAAATATTTTTTTTCCCAAAGTAACTAAAAAAAATTTTTTTTTCCAAAGTAACTAAAAAAATTTTTTTTTTCCAAAGTAACTAAAAAAATATTTTTTTTTCCAAAGTAACTAAAAAAATATTTTTTTTCCAAAGTAACTAAAAAATATTTTTTTTTCCAAAGTAACTAAAAAAATTTTTTTTTTTCCAAAGTAACTAAAAAAATATTTTTTTTTCCAAAGTAACTAAAAAAATATTTTTTTTCCAAAGTAACTAAAAAATATTTTTTTTTCCAAAGTAACTAAAAAAATATTTTTTTTTCCAAAGTAACTAAAAAAATATTTTTTTTTCCAAAGTAACTAAAAAAATATTTTTTTTTCCAAAGTAACTAAAAAAATATTTTTTTTTCCAAAGTAACTAAAAAAATATTTTTTTTCCAAAGTAACTAAAAAAATATTTTTTTTTCCAAAGTAACTAAAAAAATATTTGTTTTTCCAAAGTAACTAAAAAAATATTTTTTTTCCCAAAGTAACTAAAAAAATATTTTTTTTTCCAAAGTAACTAAAAAAATATTTTTTTTTCCAAAGTAACTAAAAAATATATTTTTTTCCAAAGTAACTAAAAAAATATTTTTTTTTCCAAAGTAACTAAAAAATTTTTTTTTTTTCCAAAGTAACTAAAAAAATATTTTTTTTCCAAAGTAACTAAAAAAATATTTTTTTTCCAAAGTAACTAAAAAAATATTTTTTTTTCCAAAGTAACTAAAAAAATATTTTTTTTTCCAAAGTAACTAAAAAAAAATTTTTTTTTCCAAAGTAACTAAAAAATTATTTTTTTTCCCAAAGTAACTAAAAAAAATTTTTTTTTTCCAAAGTAACTAAAAAAATTTTTTTTTTTCCAAAGTAACTAAAAAAATATTTTTTTTTCCAAAGTAACTAAAAAAATATTTTTTTTTCCAAAGTAAGTAAAAAAATATTTTTTTTTCCAAAGTAACTAAAAAAAATTTTTTTTTCCAAAGTAACTAAAAAAATATATTTTTTTCCAAAGTAACTAAAAAAATATTTTTTTTTCCAAAGTAACTAAAAAAATTTTTTTTTTTCCAAAGTAAGTAAAAAAAATTTTTTTTTTCCAAAGTAACTAAAAAAATATTTTTTTTTCCAAAGTAACTAAAAAAAATTTTTTTTTCCAAAGTAACTAAAAAAATATTTTTTTTCCAAAGTAACTAAAAAAATATTTTTTTTTCCAAAGTAACTAAAAAAATATTTTTTTTTCCAAAGTAACTAAAAAAATATTTTTTTTTCCAAAGAAACTAAAAAAAATTTTTTTTTCCAAAGAAACTAAAAAAATATTTTTTTTCCAAAGTAACTAAAAAAATATTTTTTTCCAAAGTAACTAAAAAAATATTTTTTTTTCCAAAGTAACTAAAAAAATATTTTTTTTTCCAAAGTAACTAAAAAAATATTTTTTTTCCAAAGTAACTAAAAAAATATTTTTTTTCCAAAGTAACTAAAAAAATATTTTTTTTTCCAAAGTAACTAAAAAATTTTTTTTTTTCCAAAGAAACTAAAAAAATATTTTTTTTTTCCAAAGTAACTAAAAAAATTTTTTTTTTTCCAAAGTAACTAAAAAAATATTTTTTTTTCCAAAGTAACTAAAAAAAATTATTTTTTTCCAAAGTAACTAAAAAAAAAATTTTTTCCCAAAGAAACTAAAAAAAAAAAAAATTTTCCAAAGTAACTAAAAAAAATTTTTTTTTTTCCAAAGTAACTAAAAAAATATATTTTTTTCCAAAGTAACTAAAAAAATATATTTTTTTCCAAAGTAACTAAAAAAATATTTTTTTTTCCAAAGTAACTAAAAAAATATTTTTTTTCCAAAGTAACTAAAAAAATATTTTTTTTTCCAAAGTAACTAAAAAAATATTTTTTTTTCCAAAGTAACTAAAAAAATAATTTTTTTTCCAAAGTAACTAAAAAAATATTTTTTTTCCCAAAGAAACTAAAAAAATATTTTTTTTTCCAAAGTAACTAAAAAAAATTTTTTTTTTCCAAAGTAACTAAAAAAATTTTTTTTTTCCCAAAGTAACTAAAAAAATATTTTTTTTCCAAAGTAACTAAAAAAATATTTTTTTTTCCAAAGTAACTAAAAAAATATTTTTTTTTCCAAAGTAACTAAAAAAATATTTTTTTTTCCAAAGTAACTAAAAAAATATTTTTTTTCCAAAGTAACTAAAAAAATATTTTTTTTTCCAAAGTAACTAAAAAAATATTTTTTTTTCCAAAGTAACTAAAAAAATATTTTTTTTTCCAAAGTAACTAAAAAAATATTTTTTTTTCCAAAGTAACTAAAAAAATATTTTTTTTTCCAAAGTAACTAAAAAAAATTTTTTTTCCAAAGTAACTAAAAAAATATTTTTTTTTCCAAAGTAACTAAAAAAATATTTTTTTTTCCAAAGTAACTAAAAAAATTTTTTTTTTCCCAAAGTAACTAAAAAATATTTTTTTTTCCCAAAGTAACTAAAAAAATATTTTTTTTCCAAAGTAACTAAAAAATATTTTTTTTTCCAAAGTAACTAAAAAAATATTTTTTTTTCCAAAGTAACTAAAAAAATATTTTTTTTCCAAAGTAACTAAAAAAATATTTTTTTTTCCAAAGTAACTAAAAAAATATTTTTTTTTCCAAAGTAACTAAAAAAATATTTTTTTTTCCAAAGTAACTAAAAAAATATTTTTTTTTCCAAAGTAACTAAAAAAATATTTTTTTTTCCAAAGTAACTAAAAAATATTTTTTTTTCCAAAGTAACTAAAAAAATATATTTTTTTCCAAAGTAACTAAAAAAATATTTTTTTTCCAAAGTAACTAAAAAAATATTTTTTTTTCCAAAGAAACTAAAAAAATATTTTTTTTCCAAAGAAACTAAAAAAATATTTTTTTTCCAAAGTAACTAAAAAAATAATTTTTTTTCCAAAGAAACTAAAAAAATATTTTTTTTCCAAAGTAACTAAAAAAAAATTTTTTTCCAAAGTAACTAAAAAAATTTTTTTTTTCCAAAGTAACTAAAAAAATTTTTTTTTTCCAAAGTAACTAAAAAATTTTTTTTTTCCAAAGTAACTAAAAAAATATTTTTTTTTCCAAAGTAACTAAAAAAATATATTTTTTTCCAAAGTAACTAAAAAAATATTTTTTTTTCCAAAGTAACTAAAAAAATATTTTTTTTCCCAAAGTAACTAAAAAATATTTTTTTTTCCAAAGTAACTAAAAAAATATTTTTTTTTCCAAAGTAACTAAAAAAATATTTTTTTTTCCAAAGTAACTAAAAAATATTTTTTTTTCCAAGTAACTAAAAAAATATTTTTTTTTCCAAAGTAACTAAAAAAATATTTTTTTTCCAAAGTAACTAAAAAAATATTTTTTTTTCCAAGTAACTAAAAAAATATTTTTTTTCCAAAGTAACTAAAAAAATATTTTTTTTCCAAAGTAACTAAAAAAATATTTTTTTTTCCAAAGTAACTAAAAAAATATTTTTTTCCCAAAGTAACTAAAAAAATTTTTTTTTTTCCAAAGAACTAAAAAATATTTTTTTTTCCAAAGTAACTAAAAAAATATTTTTTTTCCAAAGTAACTAAAAAATTTTTTTTTTTCCAAAGTAACTAAAAAAATATTTTTTTTTCAAAGTAACTAAAAAAATATTTTTTTTTCCAAAGTAACTAAAAAAATATTTTTTTTTCCAAAGTAACTAAAAAAATATTTTTTTTTCCAAAGTAACTAAAAAAAATATTTTTTTTCCAAAGTAACTAAAAAAAATATTTTTTTTCCAAAGAAACTAAAAAATTTTTTTTTCCAAAGTAACTAAAAAAATTTTTTTTTTTCCAAAGTAACTAAAAAATATTTTTTTTTCCAAAGTAACTAAAAAAATTTTTTTTTTCCAAAGTAACTAAAAAATTTTTTTTTTCCAAAGTAACTAAAAAATTTTTTTTTTTCCAAAGTAACTAAAAAAATATTTTTTTTTCCAAAGTAACTAAAAAAATATTTTTTTTCCAAAGAAACTAAAAAAATATTTTTTTTCCAAAGTAACTAAAAAAATTTTTTTTTTCCAAAGTAACTAAAAAAAATTTTTTTTTTCCAAAGTAACTAAAAAAATATTTTTTTTCCAAAGTAACTAAAAAAAAAAAATTTTTTCCAAAGTAACTAAAAAAATATTTTTTTTCCAAAGTAACTAAAAAAATATTTTTTTTTCCAAAGTAACTAAAAAAATATTTTTTTTTCCAAAGTAACTAAAAAAATATTTTTTTTTCCAAAGTAACTAAAAAAATATTTTTTTTTCCAAAGTAACTAAAAAAATATTTTTTTCCAAAGTAACTAAAAAAATATTTTTTTTCCAAAGTAACTAAAAAAATATTTTTTTTTCCAAAGTAACTAAAAAAATATTTTTTTTTCCAAAGTAACTAAAAAAAATTTTTTTTCCAAAGTAACTAAAAAAATATTTTTTTTTCCAAAGTAACTAAAAAAATATTTTTTTTTCCAAAGTAACTAAAAAAATACTTTTTTTTTCCAAAGTAACTAAAAATATTTTTTTTTCCAAAGTAACTAAAAAAATACTTTTTTTTCCAAAGTAACTAAAAAAATATTTTTTTTCCAAAGTAACTAAAAAAATATTTTTTTTTCCAAAGTAACTAAAAAAATATTTTTTTTCCAAAGTAACTAAAAAAATATTTTTTTTCCAAAGTAACTAAAAAAATATTTTTTTTCCCAAAGTAACTAAAAAAATATTTTTTTCCAAAGTAACTAAAAAAATATTTTTTTTTCCAAAGTAACTAAAAAAATATTTGTTTTTCCAAAGTAACTAAAAAAATATTTTTTTCCCAAGTAACTAAAAAATATTTTTTTTTTCCAAAGAAACTAAAAAAATATTTTTTTTTCCAAAGTAACTAAAAAATATTTTTTTTTCCAAAGTAACTAAAAAATAATTTTTTCCAAAGTAACTAAAAAATTTTTTTTTTCCAAAGTAACTAAAAAAATATTTTTTTTTCCAAAGTAACTAAAAAAAAATTTTTTTTTTCCAAAGTAACTAAAAAAATATTTTTTTTTCCAAAGTAACTAAAAAAATATTTTTTTTTCCAAAGTAACTAAAAAAAAAAAAATTCCAAAGTAACTAAAAAATTATTTTTTTCCCAAAGTAACTAAAAAAAAATTTTTTTTCCAAAGTAACTAAAAAAATATTTTTTTTCCAAAGTAACTAAAAAAATATTTTTTTTCAAAGTAACTAAAAAATATTTTTTTTTCCAAAGTAAGTAAAAAAATATTTTTTTTTCCAAAGTAACTAAAAAATTTTTTTTTTTCCAAAGTAACTAAAAAAAATATTTTTTTTTCCAAAGTAACTAAAAAAATATTTTTTTTTCCAAAGTAACTAAAAAAATATTTTTTTTTTCCAAAGTAACTAAAAAAATATTTTTTTTCCAAAGTAACTAAAAAAAATATTTTTTTTTCCAAAGTAACTAAAAAAATATTTTTTTTTCCAAAGTAACTAAAAAAATATTTTTTTTTCCAAAGTAACTAAAAAAATATTTTTTTTCCCAAAGTAACAAAAAAATATTTTTTTTTCCAAAGTAACTAAAAAAATATTTTTTTTCCAAAGTAACTAAAAACATATTTTTTTTCCAAAGTAACTAAAAAAATATTTTTTTTTCCAAAGTAACTAAAAAAAATTTTTTTTTCCCAAAGTAACTAAAAAAAAAATTTTTTCCAAAGAAACTAAAAAAAAATTTTTTTTCCAAAGTAACTAAAAAAAAATTTTTTTTCCAAAGTAACTAAAAAATTTTTTTTTTCCAAAGTAACTAAAAAAATATTTTTTTTCCAAAGTAACTAAAAAAAATATTTTTTTTTCCAAAGTAACTAAAAAAATATTTTTTTTCCAAAGTAACTAAAAAAATATTTTTTTTCCCAAAGAAACTAAAAAAATATTTTTTTTCCAAAGTAACTAAAAAAAATTTTTTTTTCCAAAGTAACTAAAAAAAAATTTTTTTTCCAAAGTAACTAAAAAAATATTTTTTTTCCAAAGTAACTAAAAAAAAATTTTTTTTCCAAAGTAACTAAAAAAATTTTTTTTTCCAAAGTAACTAAAAAAATATTTTTTTTTCCAAAGTAACTAAAAAAATATTTTTTTTTCCAAAGTAACTAAAAAAATATTTTTTTTCCAAAGTAACTAAAAAAATATTTTTTTTCCAAAGTAACTAAAAAAAATTTTTTTTTTCCAAAGTAACTAAAAAAATTTTTTTTTCCCAAGTAACTAAAAAATATATTTTTTTCCAAAGTAACTAAAAAAAATATTTTTTTTCCCAAAGTAACTAAAAAAATATTTTTTTCCAAAGTAACTAAAAAAATATTTTTTTTTCCAAAGTAACTAAAAAAATATTTTTTTTCCAAAGTAACTAAAAAAATATTTTTTTTTCCAAAGTAACTAAAAAAAATTTTTTTTTTCCAAAGTAACTAAAAAAATATTTTTTTTTCCAAAGTAACTAAAAAAAATTTTTTTTTTCCAAAGTAACTAAAAAAATACTTTTTTTTCCAAAGTAACTAAAAAATATTTTTTTTCCAAAGTAACTAAAAAATATTTTTTTCCAAAGTAACTAAAAAAATAATTTTTTTTCCAAAGTAACTAAAAAAATATTTTTTTTTCCAAAGTAACTAAAAAATATTTTTTTTTCCAAAGTAACTAAAAAATTTTTTTTTTTCCAAAGTAACTAAAAAAATTTTTTTTTTCCAAAGTAACTAAAAAAATATTTTTTTCCCAAAGAAACTAAAAAAAAATTTTTTTTTCCAAAGTAACTAAAAAAAATTTTTTTTTCCAAAGTAACTAAAATTTTTTTTTTTTCCAAAGTAACTAAAAAAATATTTTTTTTCCAAAGTAACTAAAAAAATATTTTTTTTTCCAAAGTAACTAAAAAAATATTTTTTTTTCCAAAGTAACTAAAAAAATATTTTTTTTCCAAAGTAACTAAAAAAATATTTTTTTTCCAAAGTAACTAAAAAAATATTTTGTTTTTCCAAAGTAACTAAAAAAATATTTTTTTTCCCAAAGTAACTAAAAAATATTTTTTTTTCCAAAGAAACTAAAAAAATATTTTTTTTTCCAAAGTAACTAAAAAATATATTTTTTTTCCAAGTAACTAAAAAAATATTTTTTTTCCAAAGTAACTAAAAAATTTTTTTTTTTTTCCAAAGTAACTAAAAAAATATTTTTTTTTCCAAAGTAACTAAAAAAATATTTTTTTTTCCAAAGTAACTAAAAAATATTTTTTTTCCAAAGTAACTAAAAAATATATTTTTTTTCCAAAGTAACTAAAAAAAATATTTTTTTTTCCAAAGTAACTAAAATTTTTTTTTTTTCCAAAGTAACTAAAAAAATATTTTTTTTTCCAAAGTAACTAAAAAAAAATTTTTTTTTCCAAAGTAACTAAAAAAATATTTTTTTTCCAAAGTAACTAAAAAATATTTTTTTTTCCAAAGTAACTAAAAAAAAAAAAAATTCCAAAGTAACTAAAAAATTATTTTTTTTCCCAAAGTAACTAAAAAAAATTTTTTTTTTCCAAAGTAACTAAAAAAATTTTTTTTTTTCCAAAGTAACTAAAAAAATATTTTTTTTTCCAAAGTAACTAAAAAAATTTTTTTTTTTCCAAAGTAAGTAAAAAAATATTTTTTTTTCCAAAGTAACTAAAAAATTTTTTTTTTCCAAAGTAACTAAAAAAATATTTTTTTTCCAAAGTAACTAAAAAAATATTTTTTTTTCCAAAGTAACTAAAAAAATATTTTTTTTTCCAAAGTAACTAAAAAAATATTTTTTTTTCCAAAGTAACTAAAAAAATATTTTTTTTTCCAAAGTAACTAAAAAAATATTTTTTTTCCCAAAGTAACTAAAAAAATATTTTTTTTCCCAAAGTAACTAAAAAAATATTTTTTTTTCCAAAGTAACTAAAAAAATATTTTTTTTCCAAAGTAACTAAAAACATATTTTTTTTTCCAAAGTAACTAAAAAAATATTTTTTTTTCCAAAGTAACTAAAAAAATATTTTTTTTCCCAAGTAACTAAAAAATATTTTTTTTCCAAAGAAACTAAAAAAAATTTTTTTTTCCAAAGTAATTAAAAAAAAATTTTTTTTTCCAAAGTAACTAAAAAAAATTTTTTTTTTCCCAAAGTAACTAAAAAATTATTTTTTTTCCAAAGTAACTAAAAAAATATTTTTTTTTCCAAAGTAACTAAAAAAATATTTTTTTTTCCAAAGTAACTAAAAAAATATTTTTTTTTCCCAAAGAAACTAAAAAAATATTTTTTTTTCCAAAGTAACTAAAAAAAATTTTTTTTTTCCAAAGTAACTAAAAAAATTTTTTTTTTTCCAAAGTAACTAAAAAATATTTTTTTTCCA
>NW_027635143.1:0-39185 GCF_949748355.1 Melanostigma gelatinosum | reverse complement strand
TAAAAAAATATTTTTTTTTTCCAAAGTAACTAAAAAAATATTTTTTTTTCCAAAGTAACTAAAAAAATATTTTTTTTTCCAAAGTAACTAAAAAAATATTTTTTTTTCCAAGTAACTAAAAAAATATTTTTTTTTTCCAAAGAAACTAAAAAAATATTTTTTTTTCCAAAGTAACTAAAAAAATATTTTTTTTTCCAAAGTAACTAAAAAAATATTTTTTTTTCCAAAGTAACTAAAAAAATATTTTTTTTTCCAAAGTAACTAAAAAAATATTTTTTTTTCCAAAGTAACTAAAAAAATATTTTTTTTTCCAAAGTAACTAAAAAAATATTTTTTTTCCAAAGTAACTAAAAAATATTTTTTTTCCAAAGTAACTAAAAAAATATTTTTTTTTCCAAAGTAACTAAAAAAATATTTTTTTTCCAAAGTAACTAAAAAAATATTTTTTTTCCCAAAGTAACTAAAAAATATTTTTTTTTCCAAAGAAACTAAAAAAATATTTTTTTTTCCAAAGTAACTAAAAAAATATTTTTTTTCCAAAGTAACTAAAAAAAATATTTTTTTTTCCAAAGTAACTAAAAAAATATTTTTTTTTCCAAAGTAACTAAAAAAATATTTTTTTTTCCAAAGTAACTAAAAAAATATTTTTTTTCCAAAGTAACTAAAAAATATTTTTTTTCCCAAGTAACTAAAAAAATATTTTTTTTTCCAAAGAAACTAAAAAAATATTTTTTTTTCCAAAGTAACTAAAAAAATATTTTTTTTTTCCAAAGAAACTAAAAAAATATTTTTTTTTCCAAAGTAACTAAAAAATATTTTTTTTCCAAAGTAACTAAAAAAATATTTTTTTTCCAAAGTAACTAAAAATTTTTTTTTTTTTCCAAAGAAACTAAAAAATATTTTTTTTTCCAAAGTAACTAAAAAAAAAAAAATTTCAAAGAAACTAAAAAAATATTTTTTTTTCCAAAGTAACTAAAAAATATATTTTTTTCCAAAGTAACTAAAAAATATTTTTTTTTCCAAAGTAACTAAAAAAATATTTTTTTTTCCAAAGTAACTAAAAAAATATTTTTTTTCCAAAGTAACTAAAAAAATATTTTTTTTTCCAAAGAAACTAAAAAAATATTTTTTTTTCCAAAGTAACTAAAAAAAAATTTTTTTTTCCAAAGAAACTAAAAAAATATTTTTTTTTCCAAAGTAACTAAAAAAATTTTTTTTTCCAAAGTAACTAAAAAAATATTTTTTTTCCAAAGTAACTAAAAAATATTTTTTTTCCAAAGAAACTAAAAAAATATTTTTTTTTCCAAAGTAACTAAAAAAAAAAAAATTTCAAGAAACTAAAAATATATTTTTTTTCCAAAGTAACTAAAAAAATATTTTTTTTCCCAAAGAAACTAAAAAAATATTTTTTTTTTCCAAAGTAACTAAAAAAATATTTTTTTTCCAAGTAACTAAAAAAATATTTTTTTTCCAAAGTAACTAAAAAAATATTTTTTTTTCCAAACTAACTAAAAAAATATTTTTTTTTCCAAAGAAACTAAAAAAATATTTTTTTTTCCAAAGAAACTAAAAAAATATTTTTTTTCCCAAAGTAACTAAAAAAATATTTTTTTTTCCAAAGTAACTAAAAAAATATTTTTTTTTCCAAAGTAACTAAAAAAATATTTTTTTTTCCAAAGTAACTAAAAAAATATTTTTTTTTCCAAAGTAACTAAAAAAATATTTTTTTTCCAAAGTAACTAAAAAAATATTTTTTTTTTCCAAAGTAACTAAAAAAATATTTTTTTTCCAAAGTAACTAAAAAAATATTTTTTTTCCAAAGTAACTAAAAAAAAATTTTTTTTTTCCAAAGAAACTAAAAAATATTTTTTTTTCCAAAGTAACTAAAAAATTTTTTTTTTTCCAAAGTAACTAAAAAAATATTTTTTTTTCCAAAGTAACTAAAAAAATATTTTTTTTTCCAAAGAAACTAAAAAAATATTTTTTTTTCCAAAGTAACTAAAAAAAAAAAAAAATTCCAAAGAAACTAAAAAAATATTTTTTTTTCCAAAGTAACTAAAAAAATATTTTTTTTCCCAAAGTAACTAAAAAAATATTTTTTTCCCAAAGAAACTAAAAAATATTTTTTTTCCAAAGTAACTAAAAAAATATTTTTTTTTCCAAAGTAACTAAAAAAATATTTTTTTTTCCAAAGTAACTAAAAAAAATTTTTTTTTCCAAAGTAACTAAAAAAATATTTTTTTTTCCAAAGTAACTAAAAATATATTTTTTTTTCCAAAGTAACTAAAAAAATATTTTTTTTTTCCAAAGTAACTAAAAAAATATTTTTTTTCCCAAAGTAACTAAAAAAATATTTTTTTTCCCAAAGTAACTAAAAAAATATTTTTTTTCCAAAGAAACTAAAAAAATATTTTTTTTTCCAAAGTAACTAAAAAAATATTTTTTTTCCCAAAGTAACTAAAAAAATATTTTTTTTTCCAAAGTAACTAAAAAAATATTTTTTTTTCCCAAAGAAACTAAAAAATATTTTTTTTTCCAAAGTAACTAAAAAAAATTTTTTTTCCAAAGTAACTAAAAAAATATTTTTTTTTCCAAAGTAACTAAAACAATATTTTTTTTTCCAAAGTAACTAAAAAAATATTTTTTTTTCCAAAGTAACTAAAAAAATATTTTTTTTTCCAAAGTAACTAAAAAAATATTTTTTTTTCCAAAGTAACTAAAAAAATATTTTTTTTTCCAAAGTAACTAAAAAAATATTTTTTTTCCAAAGTAACTAAAAAAATATTTTTTTTTCCAAAGAAACTAAAAAAATATTTTTTTTTCCAAAGTAACTAAAAAAATATTTTTTTTTCCAAAGTAACTAAAAAAATATTTTTTTTTCCAAAGTAACTAAAAAAATATTTTTTTTCCCAAAGTAACTAAAAAAATATTTTTTTTCCCAAAGTAACTAAAAAAATATTTTTTTTTCCAAAGAAACTAAAAAAATATTTTTTTTTCCAAAGTAACTAAAAAAATATTTTTTTTCCAAAGTAACTAAAAAAATATTTTTTTTTCCAAAGTAACTAAAAAAATATTTTTTTTCCCAAAGAAACTAAAAAAATATTTTTTTTTCCAAAGTAACTAAAAAAATTTTTTTTTCCAAAGTAACTAAAAAAATATTTTTTTTTCCAAAGTAACTAGAAAAATATTTTTTTTTCCAAAGTAACTAAAAAAATATTTTTTTTTCCAAAGTAACTAAAAAAATATTTTTTTTTCCAAAGTAACTAAAAAAATATTTTTTTTTCCAAAGTAACTAAAAAAATATTTTTTTTTCCAAAGTAACTAAAAAAATATTTTTTTTCCCAAAGTAACTAAAAAAATATTTTTTTTTCCAAAGTAACTAAAAAAATATTTTTTTTTCCAAAGAAACTAAAAAAATATTTTTTTTTCCAAAGTAACTAAAAAAATATTTTTTTTTCCAAAGTAACTAAAAAAATATTTTTTTTTCCAAAGTAACTAAAAAAATATTTTTTTTTCCAAAGTAACTAAAAAAATATTTTTTTTTCCAAAGTAACTAAAAAAATATTTTTTTTTCCAAAGTAACTAAAAAAAATTATTTTTTTTCCAAAGTAACTAAAAAAATATTTTTTTTTCCAAAGTAACTAAAAAAATATTTTTTTTTTCCAAAGTAACTAAAAAAATATTTTTTTTTCCAAAGTAACTAAAAAAATATTTTTTTTTCCAAAGTAACTAAAAAAATATTTTTTTTTCCAAAGTAACTAAAAAAATATTTTTTTTCCCAAAGTAACTAAAAAAATATTTTTTTTTCCAAAGAAACTAAAAAAATATTTTTTTTTCCAAAGTAACTAAAAAAATATTTTTTTTTCCAAAGTAACTAAAAAAATAATTTTTTTTCCAAAGTAACTAAAAAATATTTTTTTTTCCAAAGTAACTAAAAAAATATTTTTTTTTCCAAAGTAACTAAAAAAATATATTTTTTTCCAAAGTAACTAAAAAAATATTTTTTTTTCCAAAGTAACTAAAAAAATATTTTTTTTTCCAAAGTAACTAAAAAAATATTTTTTTTCCCAAAGTAACTAAAAAAATATTTTTTTTCCCAAAGAAACTAAAAAAATATTTTTTTTTCCAAAGTAACTAAAAAAATATTTTTTTTTCCAAAGAAACTAAAAAAAGATTTTTTTTTCCAAAGTAACTAAAAAAAATTTTTTTTTCCAAAGTAACTAAAAAAATATTTTTTTTTCCAAAGTAACTAAAAAAATATTTTTTTTTCCAAAGAAACTAAAAAAATATTTTTTTTTCCAAAGTAACTAAAAAAAAAAATATTTTCCAAAGAAACTAAAAATATATATTTTTTTCCAAAGTAACTAAAAAAATATTTTTTTTCCCAAAGAAACTAAAAAAATATTTTTTTTTTCCAAAGTAACTAAAAAAATATTTTTTTTTCCAAAGTAACTAAAAAAATATTTTTTTTTCCAAAGTAACTAAAAAAATATTTTTTTTTCCAAACTAACTAAAAAAATATTTTTTTTTCCAAAGAAACTAAAAAAATATTTTTTTTTCCAAAGAAACTAAAAAATATTTTTTTTTCCAAAGAAACTAAAAAAATATTTTTTTTTCCAAAGTAACTAAAAAAATATTTTTTTTTTCCAAAGTAACTAAAAAAATATTTTTTTTTCCAAAGTAACTAAAAAAATATTTTTTTTTCCAAAGTAACTAAAAAAATATTTTTTTTTCCAAAGTAACTAAAAAAATATTTTTTTTCCCAAAGTAACTAAAAAAATATTTTTTTTTCCAAAGAAACTAAAAAAATATTTTTTTTTCCAAAGTAACTAAAAAAATATTTTTTTTCCAAAGTAACTAAAAAAATATATTTTTTTTCCAAAGTAACTAAAAAAATATTTTTTTTTCCAAAGTAACTAAAAAAATATTTTTTTTTCCAAAGTAACTAAAAAAATATTTTTTTTTCCAAAGTAACTAAAAAAATATTTTTTTTTCCAAAGTAACTAAAAAAATATTTTTTTTTCCAAAGTAACTAAAAAAATATTTTTTTCCCAAAGTAACTAAAAAAATATTTTTTTTTCCAAAGAAACTAAAAAAATATTTTTTTTTCCAAAGTAACTAAAAAAATATTTTTTTTTCCAAAGAAACTAAAAAAATATTTTTTTTTCCAAAGTAACTAAAAAAATATTTTTTTTTCCAAAGTAACTAAAAAAATATTTTTTTTTCCAAAGTAACTAAAAAAATATTTTTTTTTCCAAAGTAACTAAAAAAATATTTTTTTTTCCAAAGTAACTAAAAAAATATTTTTTTTTCCAAAGAAACTAAAAAAATATTTTTTTTTCCAAAGTAACTAAAAAAATATTTTTTTTTCCAAAGTAACTAAAAAAATATTTTTTTTTCCAAAGTAACTAAAAAAATATTTTTTTTTCCAAAGTAACTAAAAAAATATTTTTTTTTCCAAAGTAACTAAAAAAATATTTTTTTTTCCAAAGTAACTAAAAAAATATTTTTTTTTCCAAAGTAACTAAAAAAATATTTTTTTTTCCAAAGTAACTAAAAAAATATTTTTTTTTCCAAAGTAACTAAAAAAATATTTTTTTTTCCAAAGTAACTAAAAAAATATTTTTTTTTCCAAAGTAACTAAAAAAATATTTTTTTTTCCAAAGTAACTAAAAAAATATTTTTTTTTCCAAAGTAACTAAAAAAATATTTTTTTTCCCAAAGTAACTAAAAAAATATTTTTTTTTCCAAAGAAACTAAAAAAATATTTTTTTTTCCAAAGTAACTAAAAAAATATTTTTTTTTCCAAAGTAACTAAAAAAATATTTTTTTTTCCAAAGTAACTAAAAAAATATTTTTTTTTCCAAAGTAACTAAAAAAATATTTTTTTTTCCAAAGTAACTAAAAAAATATTTTTTTTTCCAAAGTAACTAAAAAAATATTTTTTTTCCCAAAGTAACTAAAAAAATATTTTTTTTTCCAAAGAAACTAAAAAAATATTTTTTTTTCCAAAGTAACTAAAAAAATATTTTTTTTTCCAAAGAAACTAAAAAAATATTTTTTTTTCCAAAGTAACTAAAAAAAATTTTTTTTTCCAAAGTAACTAAAAAAATATTTTTTTTTCCAAAGTAACTAAAAAAATTTTTTTTTTCCAAAGAAACTAAAAAAATATTTTTTTTTCCAAAGTAACTAAAAAAAAAAAAAATTTCCAAAGAAACTAAAAAAATATTTTTTTTTCCAAAGTAACTAAAAAAATATTTTTTTTTCCAAAGTAACTAAAAAAATATTTTTTTTTCCAAAGTAACTAAAAAAATATTTTTTTTTCCAAAGTAACTAAAAAAATATTTTTTTTCCCAAAGTAACTAAAAAAATATTTTTTTTTCCAAAGAAACTAAAAAAATATTTTTTTTTTCCAAAGTAACTAAAAAAAAATTTTTTTTTCCAAAGAAACTAAAAAAATATTTTTTTTTCCAAAGTAACTAAAAAAAAATTTTTTTTCCAAAGTAACTAAAAAAATATTTTTTTTTCCAAAGTAACTAAAAAAATATTTTTTTTTCCAAAGAAACTAAAAAAATATTTTTTTTTCCAAAGTAACTAAAAAAAAAAAAAATTTTCCAAAGAAACTAAAAATATATTTTTTTTCCAAAGTAACTAAAAAAATATTTTTTTTCCCAAAGAAACTAAAAAAATATTTTTTTTTCCAAAGTAACTAAAAAAATATTTTTTTTTCCAAAGTAACTAAAAAAATATTTTTTTTTCCAAAGTAACTAAAAAAATATTTTTTTTTCCAAACTAACTAAAAAAATATTTTTTTTTCCAAAGAAACTAAAAAAATATTTTTTTTTCCAAAGAAACTAAAAAAATATTTTTTTTCCCAAAGTAACTAAAAAAATATTTTTTTTTCCAAAGTAACTAAAAAAATATTTTTTTTTCCAAAGTAACTAAAAAAATATTTTTTTTTCCAAAGTAACTAAAAAAATATTTTTTTTTCCAAAGTAACTAAAAAAATATTTTTTTTTCCAAAGTAACTAAAAAAATATTTTTTTTTCCAAAGTAACTAAAAAAATATTTTTTTTTCCAAAGTAACTAAAAAAATATTTTTTTTTCCAAAGTAACTAAAAAAAAAATTTTTTTTCCAAAGAAACTAAAAAAAATATTTTTTTTTCCAAAGTAACTAAAAAAATTTTTTTTTTCCAAAGTAACTAAAAAAATATTTTTTTTTCCAAAGTAACTAAAAAAATATTTTTTTTTCCAAAGAAACTAAAAAAATATTTTTTTTTCCAAAGTAACTAAAAAAAAAAAAAAAATTCCAAAGAAACTAAAAAAATATTTTTTTTTCCAAAGTAACTAAAAAAATATTTTTTTTCCCAAAGTAACTAAAAAAATATTTTTTTCCCAAAGAAACTAAAAAAATATTTTTTTTTCCAAAGTAACTAAAAAAATATTTTTTTTCCCAAAGTAACTAAAAAAATATTTTTTTTCCCAAAGTAACTAAAAAAATATTTTTTTTCCAAAGAAACTAAAAAAATATTTTTTTTTCCAAAGTAACTAAAAAAATATTTTTTTTCCCAAAGTAACTAAAAAAATATTTTTTTTTCCAAAGTAACTAAAAAAATATTTTTTTTCCCAAAGAAACTAAAAAAATATTTTTTTTTCCAAAGTAACTAAAAAATATTTTTTTTCCAAAGTAACTAAAAAAATATTTTTTTTTCCAAAGTAACTAAAACAATATTTTTTTTCCAAAGTAACTAAAAAAATATTTTTTTTTCCAAAGTAACTAAAAAAATATTTTTTTTTCCAAAGTAACTAAAAAAATATTTTTTTTTCCAAAGTAACTAAAAAAATATTTTTTTTTCCAAAGTAACTAAAAAAATATTTTTTTTTCCAAAGTAACTAAAAAAATATTTTTTTTTCCAAAGTAACTAAAAAAATATTTTTTTTTCCAAAGTAACTAAAAAAATATTTTTTTTTCCAAAGAAACTAAAAAAATATTTTTTTTTCCAAAGTAACTAAAAAAATATTTTTTTTTCCAAAGTAACTAAAAAAATATTTTTTTTTCCAAAGTAACTAAAAAAATATTTTTTTTCCCAAAGTAACTAAAAAAATATTTTTTTTCCCAAAGTAACTAAAAAAATATTTTTTTTTCCAAAGAAACTAAAAAAATATTTTTTTTTCCAAAGTAACTAAAAAAATATTTTTTTTCCCAAAGTAACTAAAAAAATATTTTTTTTTCCAAAGTAACTAAAAAAATATTTTTTTTCCCAAAGAAACTAAAAAAATATTTTTTTTTCCAAAGTAACTAAAAAAATTTTTTTTTCCAAAGTAACTAAAAAAATATTTTTTTTTCCAAAGTAACTAGAAAAATATTTTTTTTTCCAAAGTAACTAAAAAAATATTTTTTTTTCCAAAGTAACTAAAAAAATATTTTTTTTTCCAAAGTAACTAAAAAAATATTTTTTTTTCCAAAGTAACTAAAAAAATATTTTTTTTTCCAAAGTAACTAAAAAAATATTTTTTTTCCCAAAGTAACTAAAAAAATATTTTTTTTTCCAAAGTAACTAAAAAAATATTTTTTTTTCCAAAGTAACTAAAAAAATATTTTTTTTTCCAAAGTAACTAAAAAAAAATTTTTTTTTCCAAAGAAACTAAAAAAAATATTTTTTTTTCCAAAGTAACTAAAAAATTTTTTTTTTTCCAAAGTAACTAAAAAAATATTTTTTTTTCCAAAGTAACTAAAAAAATATTTTTTTTTCCAAAGAAACTAAAAAAATATTTTTTTTTCCAAAGTAACTAAAAAAAAAAAAAAATTCCAAAGAAACTAAAAAAATATTTTTTTTTCCAAAGTAACTAAAAAAATATTTTTTTTCCCAAAGTAACTAAAAAAATATTTTTTTCCCAAAGAAACTAAAAAAATATTTTTTTTTCCAAAGTAACTAAAAAAATATTTTTTTTCCCAAAGTAACTAAAAAAATATTTTTTTTCCCAAAGTAACTAAAAAAATATTTTTTTTCCAAAGAAACTAAAAAAATATTTTTTTTTCCAAAGTAACTAAAAAAATATTTTTTTTCCCAAAGTAACTAAAAAAATATTTTTTTTTCCAAAGTAACTAAAAAAATATTTTTTTTCCCAAAGAAACTAAAAAAATATTTTTTTTTCCAAAGTAACTAAAAAATATTTTTTTTCCAAAGTAACTAAAAAAATATTTTTTTTTCCAAAGTAACTAAAACAATATTTTTTTTCCAAAGTAACTAAAAAAATATTTTTTTTTCCAAAGTAACTAAAAAAATATTTTTTTTTCCAAAGTAACTAAAAAAATATTTTTTTTTCCAAAGTAACTAAAAAAATATTTTTTTTTCCAAAGTAACTAAAAAAATATTTTTTTTTCCAAAGTAACTAAAAAAATATTTTTTTTTCCAAAGTAACTAAAAAAATATTTTTTTTTCCAAAGTAACTAAAAAAATATTTTTTTTTCCAAAGAAACTAAAAAAATATTTTTTTTTCCAAAGTAACTAAAAAAATATTTTTTTTTCCAAAGTAACTAAAAAAATATTTTTTTTTCCAAAGTAACTAAAAAAATATTTTTTTTCCCAAAGTAACTAAAAAAATATTTTTTTTCCCAAAGTAACTAAAAAAATATTTTTTTTTCCAAAGAAACTAAAAAAATATTTTTTTTTCCAAAGTAACTAAAAAAATATTTTTTTTCCCAAAGTAACTAAAAAAATATTTTTTTTTCCAAAGTAACTAAAAAAATATTTTTTTTCCCAAAGAAACTAAAAAAATATTTTTTTTTCCAAAGTAACTAAAAAAAATTTTTTTTCCAAAGTAACTAAAAAAATATTTTTTTTTCCAAAGTAACTAGAAAAATATTTTTTTTTCCAAAGTAACTAAAAAAATATTTTTTTTTCCAAAGTAACTAAAAAAATATTTTTTTTTCCAAAGTAACTAAAAAAATATTTTTTTTTCCAAAGTAACTAAAAAAATATTTTTTTTTCCAAAGTAACTAAAAAAATATTTTTTTTCCCAAAGTAACTAAAAAAATATTTTTTTTTCCAAAGTAACTAAAAAAATATTTTTTTTTCCAAAGAAACTAAAAAAATATTTTTTTTTCCAAAGTAACTAAAAAAATATTTTTTTTTCCAAAGTAACTAAAAAAATATTTTTTTTTCCAAAGTAACTAAAAAAATATTTTTTTTTCCAAAGTAACTAAAAAAATATTTTTTTTTCCAAAGTAACTAAAAAAATATTTTTTTTTCCAAAGTAACTAAAAATTTTTATTTTTTTTCCAAAGTAACTAAAAAAATATTTTTTTTTCCAAAGTAACTAAAAAAATATTTTTTTTTCCAAAGTAACTAAAAAAATATTTTTTTTTCCAAAGTAACTAAAAAAATATTTTTTTTTCCAAAGTAACTAAAAAAATATTTTTTTTTCCAAAGTAACTAAAAAAATATTTTTTTTCCCAAAGTAACTAAAAAAATATTTTTTTTTCCAAAGAAACTAAAAAAATATTTTTTTTTCCAAAGTAACTAAAAAAATATTTTTTTTTCCAAAGTAACTAAAAAAATATTTTTTTTTCCAAAGTAACTAAAAAAATATTTTTTTTTCCAAAGTAACTAAAAAAATATTTTTTTTTCCAAAGTAACTAAAAAAATATTTTTTTTTCCAAAGTAACTAAAAAAATATTTTTTTTTCCAAAGTAACTAAAAAAATATTTTTTTTTCCAAAGTAACTAAAAAAATATTTTTTTTCCCAAAGTAACTAAAAAAATATTTTTTTTCCCAAAGAAACTAAAAAAATATTTTTTTTTCCAAAGTAACTAAAAAAATATTTTTTTTTCCAAAGAAACTAAAAAAATATTTTTTTTTCCAAAGTAACTAAAAAAAAAATTTTTTTCCAAAGTAACTAAAAAAATATTTTTTTTTCCAAAGTAACTAAAAAAATATTTTTTTTTCCAAAGAAACTAAAAAAATATTTTTTTTTCCAAAGTAACTAAAAAAAAAAAAAAAATTCCAAAGAAACTAAAAAAATATTTTTTTTTCCAAAGTAACTAAAAAAATATTTTTTTTTCCAAAGTAACTAAAAAAATATTTTTTTTTCCAAAGTAACTAAAAAAATATTTTTTTTTCCAAAGTAACTAAAAAAATATTTTTTTTCCCAAAGTAACTAAAAAAATATTTTTTTTTCCAAAGAAACTAAAAAAATATTTTTTTTTCCAAAGTAACTAAAAAAAAAATTTTTTTTCCAAAGAAACTAAAAAAATATTTTTTTTTCCAAAGTAACTAAAAAAAAATTTTTTTTCCAAAGTAACTAAAAAAATATTTTTTTTTCCAAAGTAACTAAAAAAATATTTTTTTTTCCAAAGAAACTAAAAAAATATTTTTTTTTCCAAAGTAACTAAAAAAAAAAAAAAATTTCCAAAGAAACTAAAAATATATATTTTTTTCCAAAGTAACTAAAAAAATATTTTTTTTCCCAAAGAAACTAAAAAAATATTTTTTTTTCCAAAGTAACTAAAAAAATATTTTTTTTTCCAAAGTAACTAAAAAAATATTTTTTTTTCCAAAGTAACTAAAAAAATATATTTTTTTCCAAACTAACTAAAAAAATATTTTTTTTTCCAAAGAAACTAAAAAAATATTTTTTTTTCCAAAGAAACTAAAAAAATATTTTTTTTTCCAAAGAAACTAAAAAAATATTTTTTTTCCCAAAGTAACTAAAAAAATATTTTTTTTTCCAAAGTAACTAAAAAAATATTTTTTTTTCCAAAGTAACTAAAAAAATATTTTTTTTTCCAAAGTAACTAAAAAAATATTTTTTTTTCCAAAGTAACTAAAAAATTTTTTTTTTTCCAAAGTAACTAAAAAAATATTTTTTTTTCCAAAGTAACTAAAAAAAATTTTTTTTTCCAAAGTAACTAAAAAAATATTTTTTTTTCCAAAGTAACTAAAAAAATATTTTTTTTTGCCAAAGAAACTAAAAAAATATTTTTTTTTCCAAAGTAACTAAAAAAATTTTTTTTTTCCAAAGTAACTAAAAAAATATTTTTTTTTCCAAAGTAACTAAAAAAATATTTTTTTTTCCAAAGAAACTAAAAAAATATTTTTTTTTCCAAAGTAACTAAAAAAAAAAAAAATTTTCCAAAGAAACTAAAAATATATATTTTTTTCCAAAGTAACTAAAAAAATTTTTTTTTTCCCAAAGAAACTAAAAAAATATTTTTTTTTCCAAAGTAACTAAAAAAATATTTTTTTTTCCAAAGTAACTAAAAAAATATTTTTTTTTCCAAAGTAACTAAAAAAATATTTTTTTTTCCAAACTAACTAAAAAAATATTTTTTTTTCCAAAGAAACTAAAAAAATATTTTTTTTTCCAAAGAAACTAAAAAAATATTTTTTTTTCCAAAGAAACTAAAAAAATATTTTTTTTCCCAAAGTAACTAAAAAAATATTTTTTTTTCCAAAGTAACTAAAAAAATATTTTTTTTTCCAAAGTAACTAAAAAAATATTTTTTTTTCCAAAGTAACTAAAAAAATATTTTTTTTTCCAAAGTAACTAAAAAAATATTTTTTTTTCCAAAGTAACTAAAAAAATATTTTTTTTTCCAAAGTAACTAAAAAAATATTTTTTTTTCCAAAGTAACTAAAAAAATATTTTTTTTTCC
Organism: Melanostigma gelatinosum; assembly: GCF_949748355.1. Taxonomy (NCBI): domain Eukaryota; kingdom Metazoa; phylum Chordata; class Actinopteri; order Perciformes; family Zoarcidae; genus Melanostigma; species Melanostigma gelatinosum. The sequence continues at coordinate 26,527 of NW_027635143.1, read as the reverse complement.
AAAGTAACTAAAAAAATATTTTTTTTTCCAAAGAAACTAAAAAAATATTTTTTTTTCCAAAGTAACTAAAAAAAAAAAAATTTTCCAAGGAAACTAAAAAAATATTTTTTTTTCCAAAGTAACTAAAAAAAATTTTTTTTTCCCAAAGTAACTAAAAAAATATTTTTTTTCCCAAAGAAACTAAAAAAATATTTTTTTTTCCAAAGTAACTAAAAAAATATTTTTTTTTCCAAAGTAACTAAAAAAATATTTTTTTTTCCAAAGTAACTAAAAAAATATTTTTTTTTCCAAAGTAACTAAAAAAATATTTTTTTTTCCAAAGTAACTAAAAAAATATTTTTTTTTCCAAAGTAACTAAAAAAATATTTTTTTTTCCAAAGTAACTAAAAAAATATTTTTTTTCCCAAAGTAACTAAAAAAATATTTTTTTTCCCAAAGTAACTAAAAAAATATTTTTTTTTCCAAAGAAACTAAAAAAATATTTTTTTTTCCAAAGTAACTAAAAAAATATTTTTTTTCCCAAAGTAACTAAAAAAATATTTTTTTTCCAAAGTAACTAAAAAAATATTTTTTTTCCCAAAGAAACTAAAAAAATATTTTTTTTTCCAAAGTAACTAAAAAAATTTTTTTTTCCAAAGTAACTAAAAAAATATTTTTTTTTCCAAAGTAACTAAAAAAATTTTTTTTTTTCCAAAGTAACTAAAAAAATATTTTTTTTTCCAAAGTAACTAAAAAAATATATTTTTTTCCAAAGTAACTAAAAAAATATATTTTTTTCCAAAGTAACTAAAAAAATATTTTTTTTTCCAAAGTAACTAAAAAAATATTTTTTTTTCCAAAGTAACTAAAAAAATATTTTTTTTTCCAAAGTAACTAAAAAAATATTTTTTTTTCCAAAGTAACTAAAAAAATATTTTTTTTTCCAAAGAAACTAAAAAAATATTTTTTTTTCCAAAGTAACTAAAAAAATATTTTTTTTTCCAAAGTAACTAAAAAAATATTTTTTTTTCCAAAGTAACTAAAAAAATATTTTTTTTTCCAAAGTAACTAAAAAAATATTTTTTTTTCCAAAGTAACTAAAAAAATATTTTTTTTTCCAAAGTAACTAAAAAAATATTTTTTTTTCCAAAGTAACTAAAAAAATATTTTTTTTTCCAAAGTAACTAAAAAAATATTTTTTTTTCCAAAGTAACTAAAAAAATATTTTTTTTTCCAAAGTAACTAAAAAAATATTTTTTTTTCCAAAGTAACTAAAAAAATATTTTTTTTTCCAAAGTAACTAAAAAAATATTTTTTTTCCCAAAGTAACTAAAAAAATATTTTTTTTTCCAAAGAAACTAAAAAAATATTTTTTTTTCCAAAGTAACTAAAAAAATATTTTTTTTTCCAAAGTAACTAAAAAAATATTTTTTTTTCCAAAGTAACTAAAAAAATATTTTTTTTTCCAAAGTAACTAAAAAAATATTTTTTTTTCCAAAGTAACTAAAAAAATATTTTTTTTTCCAAAGTAACTAAAAAAATATTTTTTTTCCAAAGTAACTAAAAAAATATTTTTTTTTCCAAAGTAACTAAAAAAATATTTTTTTTCCCAAAGTAACTAAAAAAATATTTTTTTTTCCAAAGAAACTAAAAAAATATTTTTTTTTCCAAAGTAACTAAAAAAATATTTTTTTTTCCAAAGAAACTAAAAAAATATTTTTTTTTCCAAAGTAACTAAAAAAAATTTTTTTTCCAAAGTAACTAAAAAATTTTTTTTTTTCCAAAGTAACTAAAAAAATATTTTTTTCCCAAAGAAACTAAAAAAATATTTTTTTTTCCAAAGTAACTAAAAAAAAAAAAAATTTTCCAAAGAAACTAAAAAAATATTTTTTTTTCCAAAGTAACTAAAAAAATATTTTTTTTTCCAAAGTAACTAAAAAAATATTTTTTTTTCCAAAGTAACTAAAAAAATATTTTTTTTTCCAAAGTAACTAAAAAAATATTTTTTTTCCCAAAGTAACTAAAAAAATATTTTTTTTTCCAAAGAAACTAAAAAAATATTTTTTTTTCCAAAGTAACTAAAAAAAAATTTTTTTTTCCAAAGAAACTAAAAAAATATTTTTTTTTCCAAAGTAACTAAAAAAATTTTTTTTTTCCAAAGTAACTAAAAAAATTTTTTTTTTTCCAAAGTAACTAAAAAAATATTTTTTTTCCAAAGAAACTAAAAAAATATTTTTTTTTCCAAAGTAACTAAAAAAAAAAAAAATTTCCAAAGAAACTAAAAATATATTTTTTTTTCCAAAGTAACTAAAAAAATATTTTTTTTCCCAAAGAAACTAAAAAAATATTTTTTTTTCCAAAGTAACTAAAAAAATATTTTTTTTTCCAAAGTAACTAAAAAAATATTTTTTTTTCCAAAGTAACTAAAAAAATATTTTTTTTTCCAAAGTAACTAAAAAAATATTTTTTTTTCCAAAGTAACTAAAAAAATATTTTTTTTTCCAAAGTAACTAAAAAAATATTTTTTTTTCCAAAGTAACTAAAAAAATATTTTTTTTTCCAAAGTAACTAAAAAAATATTTTTTTTCCCAAAGAAACTAAAAAAATATTTTTTTTTCCAAAGTAACTAAAAAAATATTTTTTTTTCCAAAGTAACTAAAAAAATATTTTTTTTTCCAAAGTAACTAAAAAAATATTTTTTTTTCCAAAGTAACTAAAAAAATATTTTTTTTTCCAAAGTAACTAAAAAAATATTTTTTTTTCCAAAGTAACTAAAAAAATATTTTTTTTTCCAAAGTAACTAAAAAAATATTTTTTTTTCCAAAGTAACTAAAAAAATATTTTTTTTCCCAAAGTAACTAAAAAAATATTTTTTTTCCCAAAGTAACTAAAAAAATATTTTTTTTTCCAAAGAAACTAAAAAAATATTTTTTTTTCCAAAGTAACTAAAAAAATATTTTTTTTCCCAAAGTAACTAAAAAAATATTTTTTTTTCCAAAGTAACTAAAAAAATATTTTTTTTTTCCCAAAGAAACTAAAAAAATATTTTTTTTTCCAAAGTAACTAAAAAAATTTTTTTTTCCAAAGTAACTAAAAAAATATTTTTTTTTCCAAAGTAACTAAAAAAATATTTTTTTTTCCAAAGTAACTAAAAAAATATTTTTTTTTCCAAAGTAACTAAAAAAATATTTTTTTTTCCAAAGTAACTAAAAAAATATTTTTTTTTCCAAAGTAACTAAAAAAATTTTTTTTTTTCCAAAGTAACTAAAAAAATATTTTTTTTTCCAAAGTAACTAAAAAAATATTTTTTTTTCCAAAGTAACTAAAAAAATATTTTTTTTTCCAAAGTAACTAAAAAAATATTTTTTTTTCCAAAGTAACTAAAAAAATATTTTTTTTTCCAAAGAAACTAAAAAAATATTTTTTTTTCCAAAGTAACTAAAAAAATATTTTTTTTTCCAAAGTAACTAAAAAAATATTTTTTTTTCCAAAGTAACTAAAAAAATATTTTTTTTTCCAAAGTAACTAAAAAAATATTTTTTTTTCCAAATAACTAAAAAAATATTTTTTTTTCCAAAGTAACTAAAAAAATATTTTTTTTCCCAAAGTAACTAAAAAAATATTTTTTTTTCCAAAGTAACTAAAAAAATATTTTTTTTTCCAAAGTAACTAAAAAAATATTTTTTTTTCCAAAGTAACTAAAAAAATATTTTTTTTTCCAAAGTAACTAAAAAAATATTTTTTTTTCCAAAGTAACTAAAAAAATATTTTTTTTTCCAAAGTAACTAAAAAAATATTTTTTTTTCCAAAGAAACTAAAAAAATATTTTTTTTTCCAAAGTAACTAAAAAAATATTTTTTTTTCCAAAGTAACTAAAAAAATATTTTTTTTTCCAAAGTAACTAAAAAAATATTTTTTTTTCCAAAGTAACTAAAAAAATATTTTTTTTCCCAAAGTAACTAAAAAAATATTTTTTTTTCCAAAGAAACTAAAAAAATATTTTTTTTTCCAAAGTAACTAAAAAAATATTTTTTTTTCCAAAGTAACTAAAAAATTTTTTTTTTTTCCAAAGTAACTAAAAAAATATTTTTTTTTCCAAAGTAACTAAAAAAATATTTTTTTTCCAAAGTAACTAAAAAAATATTTTTTTTTCCAAAGAAACTAAAAAAATATTTTTTTTTCCAAAGTAACTAAAAAATTATTTTTTTTCCAAAGAAACTAAAAAAATATTTTTTTTTCCAAAGTAACTAAAAATTTTTTTTTTTTCCAAAGTAACTAAAAAAATATTTTTTTTTCCAAAGAAACTAAAAAAATATTTTTTTTTCCAAAGTAACTAAAAAAAAAATTTTTTTTCCAAAGTAACTAAAAAATATTTTTTTTTCCCAAAGTAACTAAAAAAATATTTTTTTTTCCAAAGTAACTAAAAAAATTTTTTTTTCCAAAGTAACTAAAAAAATATTTTTTTTTCCAAAGTAACTAAAAAAATATTTTTTTTTCCAAAGTAACTAAAAAAATATTTTTTTTTCCAAAGTAACTAAAAAAATATTTTTTTTTCCAAAGTAACTAAAAAAATATTTTTTTTTCCAAAGTAACTAAAAAAATATTTTTTTTCCAAAGTAACTAAAAAAATATTTTTTTTTCCAAAGTAACTAAAAAAATATTTTTTTTTCCAAAGTAACTAAAAAAATATTTTTTTTTCCAAAGTAACTAAAAAAATATTTTTTTTTCCAAAGAAACTAAAAAAATATTTTTTTTTCCAAAGTAACTAAAAAAATATTTTTTTTTCCAAAGAAACTAAAAAAATATTTTTTTTTCCAAAGTAACTAAAAATTTTTTTTTTTTCCAAAGAAACTAAAAAAATATTTTTTTTTCCAAAGTAACTAAAAAAATATTTTTTTTTCCAAAGTAACTAAAAAAATATTTTTTTTTCCAAAGTAACTAAAAAAATATTTTTTTTTCCAAAGTAACTAAAAAAATATTTTTTTTCCAAAGAAACTAAAAAAATATTTTTTTTTCCAAAGTAACTAAAAAAATTTTTTTTTTTCCAAAGAAACTAAAAAAATTTTTTTTTTTCCAAAGTAACTAAAAAAATATTTTTTTTTCCAAAGTAACTAAAAAAATATTTTTTTTCCAAAGTAACTAAAAAAATTTTTTTTTTCCAAAGTAACTAAAAAAATATTTTTTTTTCCAAAGTAACTAAAAAATTTTTTTTTTTTCCAAAGTAACTAAAAAAATATTTTTTTTTCCAAAGTAACTAAAAAAATATTTTTTTTCCAAAGTAACTAAAAAAATATTTTTTTTTCCAAAGTAACTAAACAAATATTTTTTTTCCCAAAGTAACTAAAAAAAATTTTTTTTTTCCAAAGTAACTAAAAAAATATTTTTTTTTCCAAAGTAACTAAAAAAATATTTTTTTTTCCAAAGTAACTAAAAAAATATTTTTTTTTCCAAAGTAACTAAAAAAATATTTTTTTTCCAAAGTAACTAAAAAAATATTTTTTTTTCCAAAGTAACTAAAAAAATATTTTTTTTTCCAAAGTAACTAAAAAAATATTTTTTTTTCCAAAGTAACTAAAAAAATATTTTTTTTTCCAAAGTAACTAAAAAAATATTTTGTTTTCCAAAGTAACTAAAAAAATTTTTTTTTTTCCAAAGTAACTAAAAAAATATTTTTTTTTCCAAAGTAACTAAAAAAATATTTTTTTTTCCAAAGTAACTAAAAAAATATTTTTTTTTCCAAAGTAACTAAAAAAATATTTTTTTTCCAAAGTAACTAAAAAAATATTTTTTTTTCCAAAGTAACTAAAAAAATATTTTTTTTTCCAAAGTAACTAAAAAAATATTTTTTTTTCCAAAGTAACTAAAAAAATATTTTTTTTTCCAAAGTAACTAAAAAAATATTTTTTTTTCCAAAGTAACTAAAAAAATATTTTTTTTTCCAAAGTAACTAAAAAAATATTTTTTTTCCAAAGTAACTAAAAAAATATTTTTTTTTCCAAAGTAACTAAAAAAATATTTTTTTTCCAAAGTAACTAAAAAAATATTTTTTTTTCCAAAGTAACTAAAAAAATATTTTTTTTTCCAAAGTAACTAAAAAAAAAAATTTTTTCCAAAGAAACTAAATTTTTTTTTTTTTTTTCCAAAGTAACTAAAAAAATATTTTTTTTTCCAAAGTAACTAAAAAAATATTTTTTTTTCCAAAGTAACTAAAAAAAATATTTTTTTTTCCAAAGTAACTAAAAAAATATTTTTTTTTCCAAAGTAACTAAAAAAATATTTTTTTTTCCAAAGTAACTAAAAAAATATTTTTTTTTCCAAAGTAACTAAAAAAATATTTTTTTTCCAAAGTAACTAAAAAAATATTTTTTTTTCCAAAGTAACTAAAAAAATATTTTTTTTCCAAAGTAACTAAAAAAATATTTTTTTTCCAAAGTAACTAAAAAAATATTTTTTTTCCAAAGTAACTAAAAAAATATTTTTTTTTCCAAAGTAACTAAAAAAATATTTTTTTTTCCAAAGTAACTAAAAAAAAAATTTTTTTTCCAAAGTAACTAAAAAAATATTTTTTTTTCCAAAGTAACTAAAAAAATATTTTTTTTTCCAAAGTAACTAAAAAAATATATTTTTTTCCAAAGTAACTAAAAAAATATTTTTTTTTCCAAAGTAACTAAAAAAATATTTTTTTTTCCAAAGTAACTAAAAAAATATTTTTTTTTCCAAAGTAACTAAAAAAATATTTTTTGTTCCAAAGTAACTAAAAAAATATTTTTTTTTCCAAAGTAACTAAAAAAATATTTTTTTTTCCAAAGTAACTAAAAAAATATTTTTTTTCCAAAGTAACTAAAAAAATATTTTTTTTTCCAAAGTAACTAAAAAAATATTTTTTTTTCCAAAGTAACTAAAAAAATATTTTTTTTTCCAAAGAAACTAAAAAAATATTTTTTTTTCCAAAGTAACTAAAATTTTTTTTTTTTTTCCAAAGTAACTAAAAAAATATTTTTTTTTCCAAAGTAACTAAAATTTTTTTTTTTTTCCAAAGAAACTAAAAAAATATTTTTTTTTTCCAAAGTAACTAAAAAAAAAATTTTTTTTCCAAAGAAACTAAAAAAATATTTTTTTTTCCAAAGTAACTAAAAAAATATTTTTTTTCCAAAGTAACTAAAAAAATATTTTTTTTTCCAAAGTAACTAAAAAAATATTTTTTTTTCCAAAGTAACTAAAAAAATTTTTTTTTTCCAAAGTAACTTAAAAAAAATTTTTTTTTCCAAAGTAACTAAAAAAAAATTTTTTTTCCAAAGTAACATTAAAAAAAAATTTTTTTTCCAAAGTAACTAAAAAAATATATTTTTTTCCAAAGTAACTAAAAAAATATTTTTTTTTCCAAAGTAACTAAAAAAATATTTTTTTTTCCAAAGTAACTAAAAAAATATTTTTTTTTCCAAAGTAACTAAAAAAATATTTTTTTTCCAAAGTAACTAAAAAAATATTTTTTTTTCCAAAGTAACTAAAAAAATATTTTTTTTTCCAAAGTAACTAAAAAAATATTTTTTTTCCAAAGTAACTAAAAAAATATTTTTTTTTCCAAAGAAACTAAAAAAATATTTTTTTTTCCAAAGTAACAAAAAAAATTTTTTTTTCCAAAGTAACTAAAAAAATTTTTTTTTTTCCAAAGTAACTAAAAAAATATTTTTTTTTCCAAAGTAACTAAAAAAATATTTTTTTTCCAAAGTAACTAAAAAAATATTTTTTTTTCCAAAGTAACTAAAAAAATATTTTTTTTTCCAAAGTAACTAAAAAAATATTTTTTTTTCCAAAGTAACTAAAAAAATATTTTTTTTTCCAAAGAAACTAAAAAAATATTTTTTTTTCCAAAGTAACTAAAACATTTTTTTTTTCCAAAGTAACTAAAAAAATATTTTTTTTTCCAAAGTAACTAAAAATTTATTTTTTTTTCCAAAGAAACTAAAAAAAAATTTTTTTTTCCAAAGTAACTAAAAAAATATTTTTTTTTCCAAAGTAACTAAAAAAATATTTTTTTTTCCAAAGTAACTAAAAAAATATTTTTTTTCCAAAGTAACTAAAAAAATATTTTTTTTCCCAAAGTAACTAAAAAAATATTTTTTTTTCCAAAGTAACTAAAAAAATATTTTTTTTTTCCAAAGTAACTAAAAAAATATTTTTTTTTCCAAAGAAACTAAAAAAATATTTTTTTTCCAAAGTAACTAAAAACATTTTTTTTTTTCAAAGTAACTAAAAAAATATTTTTTTTCCAAAGTAACTAAAAAAAAAATTTTTTTTCCAAAGAAACTAAAAAAATATTTTTTTTTCCAAAGTAACTAAAAAAATTTTTTTTTTCCAAAGAAACTAAAAAAATATTTTTTTTTCCAAAGTAACTAAAAAAAATTTTTTTTTCCCAAAGTAACTAAAAAAATATTTTTTTTTCCAAAGTAACTAAAAAAAATTATTTTTTTCCAAAGTAACTAAAAAAAATTATTTTTTCCAAAGTAACTAAAAAAATATTTTTTTTTCCAAAGTAACTAAAAAAGTAACTTTTTTCCAAAGTAACTAAAAAAATATTTTTTTTTCCAAAGAAACTAAAAAAATATTTTTTTTTCCAAAGTAACTAAAAAATTTTTTTTTTTTCCAAAGTAACTAAAAAAATATTTGTTTTCCCAAAGTAACTAAAAAAATATTTTTTTTTCCAAAGAAACTAAAAAAATATTTTTTTTTCCAAAGTAACTAAAAAAATATTTTTTTTCCAAAGTAACTAAAAAAATATTTTTTTTTCCAAAGTAACTAAAAAAATATTTTTTTTTCCAAAGTAACTAAAAAAATATTTTTTTTCCAAAGTAACTAAAAAAATATTTTTTTTCCAAAGTAACTAAAAAAATATTTTTTTTTCCAAAGTAACTAAAAAAATATTTTTTTTCCCAAAATAACTAAAAAAATATTTTTTTTCCAAAGTAACTAAAAAAATATTTTTTTTCCAAAGTAACTAAAAAAATATTTTTTTTTCCAAAGTAACTAAAAAAATATTTTTTTTTCCAAAGTAACTAAAAAAATATTTTTTTTTCCAAAGTAACTAAAAAAATATTTTTTTTTCCAAAGAAACTAAAAAAAAATTTTTTTTTCCAAAGTAACTAAAAAAAAATTTTTTTTTCCAAAGTAACTAAAAAAATATTTTTTTTTCCAAAGTAACTAAAAAAATTTTTTTTTTTCCAAAGAAACTAAAAAAATATTTTTTTTCCAAAGTAACTAAAAAAAAAATTTTTTTTCCAAAGAAACTAAAAAAATTATTTTTTTCCAAAGAAACTAAAAAAATATTTTTTTTTCCAAAGTAACTAAAAATTTTTTTTTTTTTCCAAAGTAACTAAAAAAATATTTGTTTTCCCAAAGTAACTAAAAAAATATTTTTTTTTCCAAAGAAACTAAAAAAATATTTTTTTTTCCAAAGTAACTAAAAAAATATTTTTTTTCCAAAGTAACTAAAAAAATATTTTTTTTTCCAAAGTAACTAAAAAAATATTTTTTTTTCCAAAGTAACTAAAAAAATATTTTTTTTCCAAAGTAACTAAAAAAATATTTTTTTTCCAAAGTAACTAAAAAAATATTTTTTTTTCCAAAGTAACTAAAAAAATATTTTTTTTCCCAAAATAACTAAAAAAATATTTTTTTTCCAAAGTAACTAAAAAAATATTTTTTTTCCAAAGTAACTAAAAAAATATTTTTTTTTCCAAAGTAACTAAAAAAATATTTTTTTTTCCAAAGTAACTAAAAAAATATTTTTTTTTCCAAAGTAACTAAAAAAATATTTTTTTTTCCAAAGAAACTAAAAAAAAATTTTTTTTTCCAAAGTAACTAAAAAAAAATTTTTTTTTCCAAAGTAACTAAAAAAATATTTTTTTTTCCAAAGTAACTAAAAAAATTTTTTTTTTTCCAAAGAAACTAAAAAAATATTTTTTTTCCAAAGTAACTAAAAAAAAATTTTTTTTCCAAAGAAACTAAAAAAATATTTTTTTTTCCAAAGTAACTAAAAAAAATATTTTTTTTCCAAAGAAACTAAAAAAATATTTTTTTTTCCAAAGTAACTAAAAAAATTATTTTTTTTCCAAAGTAACTAAAAAAATATTTTTTTTTCCAAAGAAACTAAAAAAATATTTTTTTTTCCAAAGTAACTAAAAAAATATATTTTTTTCCAAAGTAACTAAAAAAATATTTTTTTTTCCAAAGAAACTAAAAAAATATTTTTTTTTCCAAAGTAACTAAAAAAATATTTTTTTTTCCAAAGTAACTAAAAAAATATTTTTTTTTCCAAAGTAACTAAAAAAATATTTTTTTTCCAAAGTAACTAAAAAAAAATTTTTTTTTCCAAAGTAACTAAAAAAATTTTTTTTTTTCCAAAGTAACTAAAAAAATATTTTTTTTTCCAAAATAACTAAAAAAATTTTTTTTTTCCAAAGTAACTAAAAAAATATTTTTTTTCCAAAGTAACTAAAAAAATATTTTTTTTCCAAAGTAACTAAAAAAATATTTTTTTTTCCAAAGTAACTAAAAAAATATTTTTTTTTCCAAAGTAACTAAAAAAATATTTTTTTTTCCAAAGAAACTAAAAAAATATTTTTTTTTCCAAAGTAACTAAAAAAATATTTTTTTTCCAAAGTAACTAAAAAAATATTTTTTTTCCCAAAATAACTAAAAAAATATTTTTTTTCCAAAGTAACTAAAAAAATATTTTTTTTCCAAAGTAACTAAAAAAATATTTTTTTTTCCAAAGTAACTAAAAAAATATTTTTTTTTCCAAAGTAACTAAAAAAATATTTTTTTTTCCAAAGTAACTAAAAAAATATTTTTTTTTCCAAAGAAACTAAAAAAATATTTTTTTTTCCAAAGTAACTAAAAAAAATTTTTTTTTTCCAAAGTAACTAAAAAATTTTTTTTTTTTCATAAGAAACTAAAAAAAAATTTTTTTTTCCAAAGTAACTAAAAAAAAAAAAATTTTTCCAAAGAAACTAAAAAAATATTTTTTTTTCCAAAGTAACTAAAAAAAATATTTTTTTTCCAAAGAAACTAAAAAAATATTTTTTTTTCCAAAGTAACTAAAAAAATTATTTTTTTTCCAAAGTAACTAAAAAAATATTTTTTTTTCCAAAGAAACTAAAAAAATATTTTTTTTTCCAAAGTAACTAAAAAAATATTTTTTTTTCCAAAGTAACTAAAAAAATATTTTTTTTTCCAAAGAAACTAAAAAAATATTTTTTTTTCCAAAGTAACTAAAAAAATATTTTTTTTTCCAAAGTAACTAAAAAAATATTTTTTTTTCCAAAGTAACTAAAAAAATATTTTTTTTTCCAAAGAAACTAAAAAAATATTTTTTTTTCCAAAGTAACTAAAAAAATATTTTTTTTTCCAAAGAAACTAAAAAAAAAATTTTTTTTCCAAAGTAACTAAAAAAATTTTTTTTTTCCAAAGTAACTAAAAAAATATTTTTTTTTCCAAAGAAACTAAAAAAATATTTTTTTTTCCAAAGTAACTAAAAAAATATTTTTTTTTCCAAAGTAACTAAAAAAAAATTTTTTTTTCCAAAGTAACTAAAAAAATATTTTTTTTTCCAAAGTAACTAAAAAAATTTTTTTTTTCCAAAGTAACTAAAAAAATATTTTTTTTTCCAAAGAAACTAAAAAAATATTTTTTTTTCCAAAGTAACTAAAAAAATATTTTTTTTTCCAAAGTAACTAAAAAAAAATTTTTTTTTCCAAAGTAACTAAAAAAATATTTTTTTTTCCAAAGTAACTAAAAAAATATTTTTTTTTCCAAAGTAACTAAAAAAATATATTTTTTTCCAAAGTAACTAAAAAAATATTTTTTTTTCCAAAGTAACTAAAAAAATATTTTTTTTTCCAAAGTAACTAAAAAAATATTTTTTTTTCCAAAGTAACTAAAAAAATATTTTTTGTTCCAAAGTAACTAAAAAAATATTTTTTTTTCCAAAGTAACTAAAAAAATATTTTTTTTTCCAAAGTAACTAAAAAAATATTTTTTTTCCAAAGTAACTAAAAAAATATTTTTTTTTCCAAAGTAACTAAAAAAATATTTTTTTTTCCAAAGTAACTAAAAAAATATTTTTTTTTCCAAAGAAACTAAAAAAATATTTTTTTTTCCAAAGTAACTAAAATTTTTTTTTTTTTTTCCAAAGTAACTAAAAAAATATTTTTTTTTCCAAAGTAACTAAAATTTTTTTTTTTTCCAAAGAAACTAAAAAAAAATTTTTTTTTTCCAAAGTAACTAAAAAAAAAAAATTTTTTCCAAAGAAACTAAAAAAATATTTTTTTTTCCAAAGTAACTAAAAAAATATTTTTTTTTCCAAAGTAACTAAAAAAATATTTTTTTTTCCAAAGTAACTAAAAAAATATTTTTTTTTCCAAAGTAACTAAAAAATTTTTTTTTTTCCAAAGTAACTTAAAAAAATTTTTTTTTTCCAAAGTAACTAAAAAAAAATTTTTTTTCCAAAGTAACATTAAAAAAAAATTTTTTTTCCAAAGTAACTAAAAAAATATATTTTTTTCCAAAGTAACTAAAAAAATATATTTTTTTCCAAAGTAACTAAAAAAATATTTTTTTTTCCAAAGTAACTAAAAAAATATTTTTTTTTCCAAAGTAACTAAAAAAATATTTTTTTTCCAAAGTAACTAAAAAAATATTTTTTTTTCCAAAGTAACTAAAAAAATATTTTTTTTTCCAAAGTAACTAAAAAAATATTTTTTTTCCAAAGTAACTAAAAAAATATTTTTTTTTCCAAAGAAACTAAAAAAATATTTTTTTTTCCAAAGTAACAAAAAAATTTTTTTTTTCCAAAGTAACTAAAAAAATTTTTTTTTTTCCAAAGTAACTAAAAAAATATTTTTTTTTCCAAAGTAACTAAAAAAATATTTTTTTTCCAAAGTAACTAAAAAAATATTTTTTTTTCCAAAGTAACTAAAAAAATATTTTTTTTTCCAAAGTAACTAAAAAAATATTTTTTTTTCCAAAGTAACTAAAAAAATATTTTTTTTTCCAAAGAAACTAAAAAAATATTTTTTTTTCCAAAGTAACTAAAACATTTTTTTTTTCCAAAGTAACTAAAAAAATATTTTTTTTTCCAAAGTAACTAAAAATTTATTTTTTTTTCCAAAGAAACTAAAAAAAAAAAATTTTTTCCAAAGTAACTAAAAAAATATTTTTTTTTCCAAAGTAACTAAAAAAATATTTTTTTTTCCAAAGTAACTAAAAAAATATTTTTTTTCCAAAGTAACTAAAAAAATATTTTTTTTCCCAAAGTAACTAAAAAAATATTTTTTTTTCCAAAGTAACTAAAAAAATATTTTTTTTTTCCAAAGTAACTAAAAAAATATTTTTTTTTCCAAAGAAACTAAAAAAATATTTTTTTTCCAAAGTAACTAAAAACATTTTTTTTTTTCAAAGTAACTAAAAAAATATTTTTTTTCCAAAGTAACTAAAAAAAAATTTTTTTTTCCAAAGAAACTAAAAAAATATTTTTTTTTCCAAAGTAACTAAAAAAATTTTTTTTTTCCAAAGAAACTAAAAAAATATTTTTTTTTCCAAAGTAACTAAAAAAAATTTTTTTTTCCCAAAGTAACTAAAAAAATATTTTTTTTTCCAAAGTAACTAAAAAAAATTATTTTTTTCCAAAGTAACTAAAAAAAATTATTTTTTCCAAAGTAACTAAAAAAATATTTTTTTTTCCAAAGTAACTAAAAAAGTAACTTTTTTCCAAAGTAACTAAAAAAATATTTTTTTTTCCAAAGAAACTAAAAAAATATTTTTTTTTCCAAAGTAACTAAAAAATTTTTTTTTTTTCCAAAGTAACTAAAAAAATATTTGTTTTCCCAAAGTAACTAAAAAAATATTTTTTTTTCCAAAGAAACTAAAAAAATATTTTTTTTTCCAAAGTAACTAAAAAAATATTTTTTTTCCAAAGTAACTAAAAAAATATTTTTTTTTCCAAAGTAACTAAAAAAATATTTTTTTTTCCAAAGTAACTAAAAAAATATTTTTTTTCCAAAGTAACTAAAAAAATATTTTTTTTCCAAAGTAACTAAAAAAATATTTTTTTTTCCAAAGTAACTAAAAAAATATTTTTTTTCCCAAAATAACTAAAAAAATATTTTTTTTCCAAAGTAACTAAAAAAATATTTTTTTTCCAAAGTAACTAAAAAAATATTTTTTTTTCCAAAGTAACTAAAAAAATATTTTTTTTTCCAAAGTAACTAAAAAAATATTTTTTTTTCCAAAGTAACTAAAAAAATATTTTTTTTTCCAAAGAAACTAAAAAAAAATTTTTTTTTCCAAAGTAACTAAAAAAAATTTTTTTTTTCCAAAGTAACTAAAAAAATATTTTTTTTTCCAAAGTAACTAAAAAATTTTTTTTTTTTCCAAAGAAACTAAAAAAATATTTTTTTTCCAAAGTAACTAAAAAAAAAAATTTTTTTCCAAAGAAACTAAAAAAATATTTTTTTTTCCAAAGTAACTAAAAAAAATATTTTTTTTCCAAAGAAACTAAAAAAATATTTTTTTTTCCAAAGTAACTAAAAAAATTATTTTTTTTCCAAAGTAACTAAAAAAATATTTTTTTTTCCAAAGAAACTAAAAAAATATTTTTTTTTCCAAAGTAACTAAAAAAATATATTTTTTTCCAAAGTAACTAAAAAAAAATTTTTTTTTCCAAAGTAACTAAAAAATTTTTTTTTTTTCATAAGAAACTAAAAAAAAATTTTTTTTTCCAAAGTAACTAAAAAAAAAAAAATTTTTCCAAAGAAACTAAAAAAATATTTTTTTTTCCAAAGTAACTAAAAAAAATATTTTTTTTCCAAAGAAACTAAAAAAATATTTTTTTTTCCAAAGTAACTAAAAAAATTATTTTTTTTCCAAAGTAACTAAAAAAATATTTTTTTTTCCAAAGAAACTAAAAAAATATTTTTTTTTCCAAAGTAACTAAAAAAATATTTTTTTTTCCAAAGTAACTAAAAAAATATTTTTTTTTCCAAAGAAACTAAAAAAATATTTTTTTTTCCAAAGTAACTAAAAAAATATTTTTTTTTCCAAAGTAACTAAAAAAATATTTTTTTTTCCAAAGTAACTAAAAAAATATTTTTTTTTCCAAAGAAACTAAAAAAATATTTTTTTTTCCAAAGTAACTAAAAAAATATTTTTTTTTCCAAAGAAACTAAAAAAAAAAATTTTTTTCCAAAGTAACTAAAAAAATTTTTTTTTTCCAAAGTAACTAAAAAAATATTTTTTTTTCCAAAGAAACTAAAAAAATATTTTTTTTTCCAAAGTAACTAAAAAAATATTTTTTTTTCCAAAGTAACTAAAAAAAAATTTTTTTTTCCAAAGTAACTAAAAAAATATTTTTTTTTCCAAAGTAACTAAAAAAATTTTTTTTTTCCAAAGTAACTAAAAAAATATTTTTTTTTCCAAAGAAACTAAAAAAATATTTTTTTTTCCAAAGTAACTAAAAAAATATTTTTTTTTCCAAAGTAACTAAAAAAAAATTTTTTTTTCCAAAGTAACTAAAAAAATATTTTTTTTTCCAAAGTAACTAAAAAAATATTTTTTTTTCCAAAGTAACTAAAAAAATATTTTTTTTTCCAAAGTAACTAAAAAAATATTTTTTTTTCCAAAGTAACTAAAAAAATATTTTTTTTTCCAAAGTAACTAAAAAAATATTTTTTTTTCCAAAGTAACTAAAAAAATATTTTTTGTTCCAAAGTAACTAAAAAAATATTTTTTTTTCCAAAGTAACTAAAAAAATATTTTTTTTTCCAAAGTAACTAAAAAAATATTTTTTTTCCAAAGTAACTAAAAAAATATTTTTTTTTCCAAAGTAACTAAAAAAATATTTTTTTTTCCAAAGTAACTAAAAAAATATTTTTTTTTCCAAAGAAACTAAAAAAATATTTTTTTTTCCAAAGTAACTAAAATTTTTTTTTTTTTTTCCAAAGTAACTAAAAAAATATTTTTTTTTCCAAAGTAACTAAAATTTTTTTTTTTTCCAAAGAAACTAAAAAAAAATTTTTTTTTTCCAAAGTAACTAAAAAAAAAAATTTTTTTCCAAAGAAACTAAAAAAATATTTTTTTTTCCAAAGTAACTAAAAAAATATTTTTTTTTCCAAAGTAACTAAAAAAATATTTTTTTTTCCAAAGTAACTAAAAAAATATTTTTTTTTCCAAAGTAACTAAAAAAATTTTTTTTTTCCAAAGTAACTTAAAAAAATTTTTTTTTTCCAAAGTAACTAAAAAAAAATTTTTTTTCCAAAGTAACATTAAAAAAAAATTTTTTTTCCAAAGTAACTAAAAAAATATATTTTTTTCCAAAGTAACTAAAAAAATATATTTTTTTCCAAAGTAACTAAAAAAATATTTTTTTTTCCAAAGTAACTAAAAAAATATTTTTTTTTCCAAAGTAACTAAAAAAATATTTTTTTTCCAAAGTAACTAAAAAAATATT
This sequence comes from Melanostigma gelatinosum, assembly GCF_949748355.1. NCBI lineage: Eukaryota > Metazoa > Chordata > Actinopteri > Perciformes > Zoarcidae > Melanostigma > Melanostigma gelatinosum. The sequence continues at coordinate 10,044 of NW_027635143.1, read as the reverse complement.
TTTTTTTCCAAAGTAACTAAAAAAATATTTTTTTTTCCAAAGTAACTAAAAAAATATTTTTTTTCCAAAGTAACTAAAAAAATATTTTTTTTTCCAAAGAAACTAAAAAAATATTTTTTTTTCCAAAGTAACAAAAAAATTTTTTTTTTCCAAAGTAACTAAAAAAAATTTTTTTTTTCCAAAGTAACTAAAAAAATATTTTTTTTTCCAAAGTAACTAAAAAAATATTTTTTTTCCAAAGTAACTAAAAAAATATTTTTTTTTCCAAAGTAACTAAAAAAATATTTTTTTTTCCAAAGTAACTAAAAAAATATTTTTTTTTCCAAAGTAACTAAAAAAATATTTTTTTTTCCAAAGAAACTAAAAAAATATTTTTTTTTCCAAAGTAACTAAAACATTTTTTTTTTCCAAAGTAACTAAAAAAATATTTTTTTTTCCAAAGTAACTAAAAATTTATTTTTTTTTCCAAAGAAACTAAAAAAAAAAATTTTTTTCCAAAGTAACTAAAAAAATATTTTTTTTTCCAAAGTAACTAAAAAAATATTTTTTTTTCCAAAGTAACTAAAAAAATATTTTTTTTCCAAAGTAACTAAAAAAATATTTTTTTTCCCAAAGTAACTAAAAAAATATTTTTTTTTCCAAAGTAACTAAAAAAATATTTTTTTTTTCCAAAGTAACTAAAAAAATATTTTTTTTTCCAAAGAAACTAAAAAAATATTTTTTTTCCAAAGTAACTAAAAACATTTTTTTTTTTCAAAGTAACTAAAAAAATATTTTTTTTCCAAAGTAACTAAAAAAAAATTTTTTTTTCCAAAGAAACTAAAAAAATATTTTTTTTTCCAAAGTAACTAAAAAAATTTTTTTTTTCCAAAGAAACTAAAAAAATATTTTTTTTTCCAAAGTAACTAAAAAAAATTTTTTTTTCCCAAAGTAACTAAAAAAATATTTTTTTTTCCAAAGTAACTAAAAAAAATTATTTTTTTCCAAAGTAACTAAAAAAAATTATTTTTTCCAAAGTAACTAAAAAAATATTTTTTTTTCCAAAGTAACTAAAAAAGTAACTTTTTTCCAAAGTAACTAAAAAAATATTTTTTTTTCCAAAGAAACTAAAAAAATATTTTTTTTTCCAAAGTAACTAAAAAATTTTTTTTTTTTCCAAAGTAACTAAAAAAATATTTGTTTTCCCAAAGTAACTAAAAAAATATTTTTTTTCCAAAGAAACTAAAAAAATATTTTTTTTTCCAAAGTAACTAAAAAAATATTTTTTTTCCAAAGTAACTAAAAAAATATTTTTTTTTCCAAAGTAACTAAAAAAATATTTTTTTTTCCAAAGTAACTAAAAAAATATTTTTTTTCCAAAGTAACTAAAAAAATATTTTTTTTCCAAAGTAACTAAAAAAATATTTTTTTTTCCAAAGTAACTAAAAAAATATTTTTTTTCCCAAAATAACTAAAAAAATATTTTTTTTCCAAAGTAACTAAAAAAATATTTTTTTTCCAAAGTAACTAAAAAAATATTTTTTTTTCCAAAGTAACTAAAAAAATATTTTTTTTTCCAAAGTAACTAAAAAAATATTTTTTTTTCCAAAGTAACTAAAAAAATATTTTTTTTTCCAAAGAAACTAAAAAAAAATTTTTTTTTCCAAAGTAACTAAAAAAAAATTTTTTTTTTCCAAAGTAACTAAAAAAATATTTTTTTTTCCAAAGTAACTAAAAAAATTTTTTTTTTTCCAAAGAAACTAAAAAAATATTTTTTTTCCAAAGTAACTAAAAAAAAAAATTTTTTTCCAAAGAAACTAAAAAAATATTTTTTTTTCCAAAGTAACTAAAAAAAATATTTTTTTTCCAAAGAAACTAAAAAAATATTTTTTTTTCCAAAGTAACTAAAAAAATTATTTTTTTTCCAAAGTAACTAAAAAAATATTTTTTTTTCCAAAGAAACTAAAAAAATATTTTTTTTTCCAAAGTAACTAAAAAAATATATTTTTTTCCAAAGTAACTAAAAAAATATTTTTTTTTCCAAAGAAACTAAAAAAATATTTTTTTTTCCAAAGTAACTAAAAAAATATTTTTTTTTCCAAAGTAACTAAAAAAATATTTTTTTTTCCAAAGTAACTAAAAAAATATTTTTTTTCCAAAGTAACTAAAAAAATATTTTTTTTTCCAAAGTAACTAAAAAAATTTTTTTTTTTCCAAAGTAACTAAAAAAATATTTTTTTTTCCAAAATAACTAAAAAAAAATTTTTTTTCCAAAGTAACTAAAAAAATATTTTTTTTCCAAAGTAACTAAAAAAATATTTTTTTTCCAAAGTAACTAAAAAAATATTTTTTTTTCCAAAGTAACTAAAAAAATATTTTTTTTTCCAAAGTAACTAAAAAAATATTTTTTTTTCCAAAGAAACTAAAAAAATATTTTTTTTTCCAAAGTAACTAAAAAAATATTTTTTTTCCAAAGTAACTAAAAAAATATTTTTTTTCCCAAAATAACTAAAAAAATATTTTTTTTCCAAAGTAACTAAAAAAATATTTTTTTTCCAAAGTAACTAAAAAAATATTTTTTTTTCCAAAGTAACTAAAAAAATATTTTTTTTTCCAAAGTAACTAAAAAAATATTTTTTTTTCCAAAGTAACTAAAAAAATATTTTTTTTTCCAAAGTAACTAAAAAAATATTTTTTTTTCCAAAGTAACTAAAAAAATATTTTTTTTTCCAAAGAAACTAAAAAAATATTTTTTTTTCCAAAGTAACTAAAAAAAAATTTTTTTTTCCAAAGTAACTAAAAAATTTTTTTTTTTTCATAAGAAACTAAAAAAAAATTTTTTTTTCCAAAGTAACTAAAAAAAAAAAAATTTTCCAAAGAAACTAAAAAAATATTTTTTTTTCCAAAGTAACTAAAAAAAATATTTTTTTTCCAAAGAAACTAAAAAAATATTTTTTTTTCCAAAGTAACTAAAAAAATTATTTTTTTTCCAAAGTAACTAAAAAAATATTTTTTTTTCCAAAGAAACTAAAAAAATATTTTTTTTTCCAAAGTAACTAAAAAAATATTTTTTTTTCCAAAGTAACTAAAAAAATATTTTTTTTTCCAAAGAAACTAAAAAAATATTTTTTTTTCCAAAGTAACTAAAAAAATATTTTTTTTTCCAAAGTAACTAAAAAAATATTTTTTTTTCCAAAGTAACTAAAAAAATATTTTTTTTTCCAAAGTAACTAAAAAAATATTTTTTTTTCCAAAGAAACTAAAAAAATATTTTTTTTTCCAAAGTAACTAAAAAAATATTTTTTTTTCCAAAGAAACTAAAAAAAAAAATTTTTTTCCAAAGTAACTAAAAAATTTTTTTTTTTCCAAAGTAACTAAAAAAATATTTTTTTTTCCAAAGAAACTAAAAAAATTTTTTTTTTCCAAAGTAACTAAAAAAAAAAAAAAATTTCCCAAAGTAACTAAAAAATTTTTTTTTTTCCAAAGTAACTAAAAAATATTTTTTTTTCCAAAGTAACTAAAAACATTTTTTTTTTCCCAAAGAAACTAAAAAAAATTTTTTTTTTCCAAAGTAACTAAAAATTTTTTTTTTTTTCCAAAGTAACTAAAAAATTTTTTTTTTTTCCAAAGAAACTAAAAAAAAAATTTTTTTTCCAAAGTAACTAAAAAAAAAAAAAAATTTCCCAAAGTAACTAAAAAATTTTTTTTTTTCCAAAGTAACTAAAAAATATTTTTTTTTCCAAAGTAACTAAAAAAATATTTTTTTTTCCAAAGTAACTAAAAAAATATTTTTTTTTCCAAAGTAACTAAAAAAATATTTTTTTTTCCAAAGTAACTAAAAAAATATTTTTTTTTCCAAAGTAACTAAAAAAATATTTTTTTTTCCAAAGTAACTAAAAAAATATTTTTTTTTCCAAAGTAACTAAAAAAATATTTTTTTTTCCAAAGAAACTAAAAAAAAATTTTTTTTTCCAAAGTAACTAAAAAAAAATTTTTTTTTCCAAAGAAACTAAAAAAAAATTTTTTTTTCCAAAGTAACTAAAAAAATATTTTTTTTTCCAAAGTAACTAAAAAAAAAATTTTTTTCCAAAGAAACTAAAAAAATATTTTTTTTTCCAAAGTAACTAAAAAAAAAAATTTTTTTCCAAAGAAACTAAAAAAATATTTTTTTTTCCAAAGTAACTAAAAAAAATATTTTTTTTCCAAAGAAACTAAAAAAATATTTTTTTTTCCAAAGTAACTAAAAAAATTATTTTTTTTCCAAAGTAACTAAAAAAATATTTTTTTTTCCAAAGAAACTAAAAAAATATTTTTTTTTCCAAAGTAACTAAAAAAAAATTTTTTTTTCCAAAGTAACTTAAAAAATATTTTTTTTTCCAAAGAAACTAAAAAAATATTTTTTTTTCCAAAGTAACTAAAAAAATATTTTTTTTTCCAAAGTAACTAAAAAAATATTTTTTTTTCCAAAGTAACTAAAAAAAAATTTTTTTTTCCAAAGTAACTAAAAAAAAATTTTTTTTTCCAAAGAAACTAAAAAAATATTTTTTTTTCCAAAGTAACTAAAAAAAATTTTTTTTTTCCAAAGAAACTAAAAAAAAAATTTTTTCCCAAAGTAACTAAAAAAATATTTTTTTTTTCCAAAGTAACTAAAAAAATATTTTTTTTTCCAAAGTAACTAAAAAAAAAAATTTTTTTCCCAAAGTAACTAAAAAAATTTTTTTTTTCCAAAGTAACTAAAAAATATTTTTTTTTCCAAAGTAACTAAAAAAATATTTTTTTTTCCAAAGTAACTAAAAAAATATTTTTTTTTCCAAAGTAACTAAAAAAATATTTTTTTTTCCAAAGTAACTAAAAAAATATTTTTTTTTCCAAAGTAACTAAAAAAAATTTTTTTTTCCAAAGTAACTAAAAAAATTTTTTTTTTTCCAAAGTAACTAAAAAAATTTTTTTTTTTCCAAAGTAACTAAAAAAATATTTTTTTTTCCAAAGTAACTAAAAAAATATTTTTTTTTCCAAAGTAACTAAAAAAAATTTTTTTTTTCCAAACTAACTAAAAAAATATTTTTTTTTCCAAAGAAACTAAAAAAATATTTTTTTTCCAAAGAAACTAAAAAAATATTTTTTTTCCCAAAGAAACTAAAAAAATATTTTTTTCCCCAAAGTAACTAAAAAAATATTTTTTTTTCCAAAGTAACTAAAAAAATATTTTTTTTTCCAAAGTAACTAAAAAAATATTTTTTTTTCCAAAGTAACTAAAAAAATATTTTTTTTTCCAAAGTAACTAAAAAAATATTTTTTTTTCCAAAGTAACTAAAAAAATATTTTTTTTTCCAAAGTAACTAAAAAAATATTTTTTTTTCCAAAGTAACTAAAAAATTTTTTTTTTTTCCAAAGAAACTAAAAAAATATTTTTTTTTCCAAAGTAACTAAAAATTTTTTTTTTTCCAAAGTAACTAAAAAAATATTTTTTTTTCCAAAGTAACTAAAAAAATATTTTTTTTTCCAAACTAACTAAAAAAATATTTTTTTTTCCAAAGTAACTAAAAAAATATTTTTTTTTCCAAACTAACTAAAAAAATATTTTTTTTTCCAAAGAAACTAAAAAAATATTTTTTTTCCAAAGAAACTAAAAAAATATTTTTTTTCCCAAAGTAACTAAAAAAATATTTTTTTTTCCAAAGTAACTAAAAAAATATTTTTTTTTCCAAAGTAACTAAAAAAATATTTTTTTTTCCAAAGTAACTAAAAAAATATTTTTTTTTCCAAAGTAACTAAAAAAATATTTTTTTTTCCAAAGTAACTAAAAAAATATTTTTTTTTCCAAAGTAACTAAAAAAATATTTTTTTTTCCAAAGTAACTAAAAAAATATTTTTTTTTCCAAAGTAACTAAAAAAATATTTTTTTTTCCAAAGAAACTAAAAAAATATTTTTTTTTCCAAAGTAACTAAAAAATTTTTTTTTCCAAAGTAACTAAAAAAATATTTTTTTTTCCAAAGTAACTAAAAAAAAATTTTTTTTTCCAAAGTAACTAAAAAAATATTTTTTTTTCCAAAGTAACTAAAAAATTTTTTTTTTTTTCAAAGTAACTAAAAAAATTTTTTTTTTCCAAAGTAACTAAAAAAATATTTTTTTTTCCAAAGTAACTAAAAAAATATTTTTTTTTCCAAAGTAACTAAAAAAATATTTTTTTTTCCAAAGTAACTAAAAAAATATTTTTTTTTCCAAACTAACTAAAAAAATATTTTTTTTTCCAAAGAAACTAAAAAAATATTTTTTTTCCAAAGAAACTAAAAAAATATTTTTTTTCCCAAAGAAACTAAAAAAATATTTTTTTTCCCAAAGTAACTAAAAAAATATTTTTTTTTCCAAAGTAACTAAAAAAATATTTTTTTTTCCAAAGTAACTAAAAAAATATTTTTTTTTCCAAAGTAACTAAAAAAATATTTTTTTTTCCAAAGTAACTAAAAAAATATTTTTTTTTCCAAAGTAACTAAAAAAATATTTTTTTTTCCAAAGTAACTAAAAAAATATTTTTTTTTCCAAAGTAACTAAAAAAATATTTTTTTTTCCAAAGTAACTAAAAAAATATTTTTTTTTCCAAAGAAACTAAAAAAATATTTTTTTTTCCAAAGTAACTAAAAAAATTTTTTTTTCCAAAGTAACTAAAAAAATATTTTTTTTTCCAAAGTAACTAAAAAAATATATTTTTTTCCAAAGAAACTAACATTTTTTTTTTTTTCCAAAGTAACTAAAAAAAAAAAAAAATTTCCAAAGAAACTAAAAAAATATTTTTTTTTCCAAAGTAACTAAAAAAATATTTTTTTTCCCAAAGAAACTAAAAAAATATTTTTTTTTCCAAAGTAACTAAAAAAATATTTTTTTTTCCAAAGTAACTAAAAAAATATTTTTTTTTCCAAAGTAACTAAAAAAATATTTTTTTTTCCAAAGTAACTAAAAAAATATTTTTTTTCCAAAGTAACTAAAAAAATATTTTTTTTCCAAAGTAACTAAAAAAATATTTTTTTTTCCAAAGTAACTAAAAAAATATTTTTTTTTCCAAAGTAACTAAAAAAATATTTTTTTTCCAAAGTAACTAAAAAAATATTTTTTTTTCCAAAGTAACTAAAAAAATATTTTTTTTTCCAAAGTAACTAAAAAAATATTTTTTTTCCCAAAGTAACTAAAAAAAATTTTTTTTTTCCAAAGAAACTAAAAAAATTTTTTTTTTTCCAAAGTAACTAAAAAAATATTTTTTTTTCCAAAGTAACTAAAAAAATATTTTTTTTTCCAAAGTAACTAAAAAAATATTTTTTTTTCCAAAGTAACTAAAAAAATATTTTTTTTTCCAAACTAACTAAAAAAATATTTTTTTTTCCAAAGAAACTAAAAAAATATTTTTTTTTCCAAAGAAACTAAAAAAATATTTTTTTTTCCAAAGAAACTAAAAAAATATTTTTTTTCCCAAAGTAACTAAAAAAATATTTTTTTTTCCAAAGTAACTAAAAAAATATATTTTTTTCCAAAGTAACTAAAAAAATATTTTTTTTTCCAAAGTAACTAAAAAAATATTTTTTTTTCCAAAGAAACTAAAAAAATATTTTTTTTTCCAAAGTAACTAAAAAATTTTTTTTTTTCCAAAGTAACTAAAAAATTTTTTTTTTTTCCAAAGTAACTAAAAAAATATTTTTTTTTCCAAAGAAACTAAAAAATTTTTTTTTTTCCAAAGTAACTAAAAAAAAAAAAATTTTCCAAAGAAACTAAAAATTTTTTTTTTTTTCCAAAGTAACTAAAAAAATATTTTTTTTTCCAAAGTAACTAAAAAAATATTTTTTTTCCAAAGTAACTAAAAAAATATTTTTTTTCCAAAGTAACTAAAAAAATATTTTTTTTTCCAAAGTAACTAAAAAAATATTTTTTTTCCCAAAATAACTAAAAAAATATTTTTTTTCCAAAGTAACTAAAAAAATATTTTTTTTCCAAAGTAACTAAAAAAATATTTTTTTTTCCAAAGTAACTAAAAAAATATTTTTTTTTCCAAAGTAACTAAAAAAATATTTTTTTTTCCAAAGTAACTAAAAAAATATTTTTTTTTCCAAAGAAACTAAAAAAAAAATTTTTTTTCCAAAGTAACTAAAAAAAATTTTTTTTTTCCAAAGTAACTAAAAAAATATTTTTTTTTCCAAAGTAACTAAAAAAAATTTTTTTTTTCCAAAGAAACTAAAAAAATATTTTTTTTTCCAAAGTAACTAAAAAAAAATTTTTTTTTCCAAAGAAACTAAAAAAATATTTTTTTTTCCAAAGTAACTAAAAAAAATATTTTTTTTCCAAAGAAACTAAAAAAATATTTTTTTTTCCAAAGTAACTAAAAAAATTATTTTTTTTCCAAAGTAACTAAAAAAATATTTTTTTTTCCAAAGAAACTAAAAAAATATTTTTTTTTCCAAAGTAACTAAAAAAATATATTTTTTTCCAAAGTAACTAAAAAAATATTTTTTTTTCCAAAGAAACTAAAAAAATATTTTTTTTTCCAAAGTAACTAAAAAAATATTTTTTTTTCCAAAGTAACTAAAAAAATATTTTTTTTTCCAAAGTAACTAAAAAAATATTTTTTTTCCAAAGTAACTAAAAAAATATTTTTTTTTCCAAAGTAACTAAAAAATTTTTTTTTTTCCAAAGTAACTAAAAAAATTTTTTTTTTTCCAAAATAACTAAAAAAAAATTTTTTTTCCAAAGTAACTAAAAAAATATTTTTTTTCCAAAGTAACTAAAAAAATATTTTTTTTCCAAAGTAACTAAAAAAATATTTTTTTTTCCAAAGTAACTAAAAAAATATTTTTTTTTCCAAAGTAACTAAAAAAATATTTTTTTTTCCAAAGAAACTAAAAAAATATTTTTTTTTCCAAAGTAACTAAAAAAAAATTTTTTTTCCAAAGTAACTAAAAAAATATTTTTTTTCCCAAAATAACTAAAAAAATATTTTTTTTCCAAAGTAACTAAAAAAATATTTTTTTTCCAAAGTAACTAAAAAAATATTTTTTTTCCCAAAGTAACTAAAAAAATATTTTTTTTTCCAAAGTAACTAAAAAAATATTTTTTTTTCCAAAGTAACTAAAAAAATATTTTTTTTTCCAAAGAAACTAAAAAAATATTTTTTTTTCCAAAGTAACTAAAAAAAATTTTTTTTTCCAAAGTAACTAAAAATTTTTTTTTTTTCATAAGAAACTAAAAAAAAAAAATTTTTTCCAAAGTAACTAAAAAAAAAAAAATTTTCCAAAGAAACTAAAAAAATATTTTTTTTTCCAAAGTAACTAAAAAAAATTATTTTTTTCCAAAGTAACTAAAAAAAATTATTTTTTCCAAAGTAACTAAAAAAATATTTTTTTTTCCAAAGTAACTAAAAAAGTAACTTTTTTCCAAAGTAACTAAAAAAATATTTTTTTTTCCAAAGAAACTAAAAAAATATTTTTTTTTCCAAAGTAACTAAAACATTTTTTTTTTTCCAAAGTAACTAAAAAAATATTTGTTTTCCCAAAGTAACTAAAAAAATATTTTTTTTTCCAAAGAAACTAAAAAAATATTTTTTTTTCCAAAGTAACTAAAAAAATATTTTTTTTCCAAAGTAACTAAAAAAATATTTTTTTTTCCAAAGTAACTAAAAAAATATTTTTTTTTCCAAAGTAACTAAAAAAATATTTTTTTTCCAAAGTAACTAAAAAAATATTTTTTTTCCAAAGTAACTAAAAAATATTTTTTTTTCCAAAGTAACTAAAAAAATATTTTTTTTCCCAAAATAACTAAAAAAATATTTTTTTTCCAAAGTAACTAAAAAAATATTTTTTTTCCAAAGTAACTAAAAAAATATTTTTTTTTCCAAAGTAACTAAAAAAATATTTTTTTTTCCAAAGTAACTAAAAAAATATTTTTTTTTCCAAAGTAACTAAAAAAATATTTTTTTTTCCAAAGAAACTAAAAAAAAAATTTTTTTTCCAAAGTAACTAAAAAAAAATTTTTTTTTCCAAAGTAACTAAAAAAATATTTTTTTTTCCAAAGTAACTAAAAAAATT
>NW_027635144.1:0-37744 GCF_949748355.1 Melanostigma gelatinosum | reverse complement strand
CTAAAAAAATATTTTTTTTTCCAAAGTAACTAAAAAAATATTTTTTTTTCCAAAGAAACTAAAAAATTTTTTTTTTTTCCAAAGTAACTAAAAAAAATTTTTTTTTTCCAAAGAAACTAAAAATTTTTTTTTTTCCAAAGTAACTAAAAAAAATTTTTTTTTTCCAAAGTAACTAAAAAAATATTTTTTTTTCCAAAGAAACTAAAAAAATATTTTTTTTCCAATGTAACTAAAAAAAATTTTTTTTTCCAAAGTAACTAAAAAATTTTTTTTTTCCCAAAGTAACTAAAAAAATATTTTTTTTTCCAAAGTAACTAAAAAAATATTTTTTTTTCCAAAGTAACTAAAAAAATATTTTTTTTTCCAAAGTAACTAAAAAAATATTTTTTTTTCCAAAGTAACTAAAAAAATATTTTTTTTTCCAAAGTAACTAAAAAAATATTTTTTTTTCCAAAGTAACTAAAAAAATATTTTTTTTTCCAAAGAAACTAAAAAAATATTTTTTTTTCCAAAGTAACTAAAAAAAATTTTTTTTTTCCAAAGTAACTAAAAATTTTTTTTTTTTTCCAAAGTAACTAAAAAAATTTTTTTTTTTCCAAAGAAACTAAAAAAATATTTTTTTTTCCAAAGTAACTAAAAAAAAATTTTTTTTTCCAAAGAAACTAAAAATTTTTTTTTTTTTCCAAAGTAACTAAAAAAATATTTTTTTTTCCAAAGTAACTAAAAAAATATTTTTTTTCCAAAGTAACTAAAAAAATATTTTTTTTTCCAAAGTAACTAAAAAAATATTTTTTTTTCCAAAGTAACTAAAAAAATATTTTTTTTCCCAAAGAAACTAAAAAAATATTTTTTTTTCCAAAGTAACTAAAAAAATATTTTTTTTCCAAAGTAACTAAAAAAATATTTTTTTTTCCAAAGTAACTAAAAAAATATTTTTTTTTCAAAGTAACTAAAAAAATATTTTTTTTTCCAAAGAAACTAAAAAAATATTTTTTTTTCCAAAGTAACTAAAAAAATATTTTTTTTTCCAAAGTAACTAAAAAAATATTTTTTTTTCCAAAGTAACTAAAAAAATATTTTTTTTTCCAAAGTAACTAAAAAATTTATTTTTTTTCCAAAGTAACTAAAAAAAAAATTTTTTTCCAAAGTAACTAAAAAATTTTTTTTTTTCCAAAGTAACTAAAAAAATATTTTTTTTCCAAAGTAACTAAAAAAATATTTTTTTTTCCAAAGTAACTAAAAAAATATTTTTTTTCCAAAGTAACTAAAAAAATATTTTTTTTTCCAAAGTAACTAAAAAAATATTTTTTTTTCCAAAGTAACTAAAAAAAAATTTTTTTTTCCAAAGTAACTAAAAAAATATTTTTTTTTCCAAAGTAACTAAAAAAATATTTTTTTTCCCAAAGTAACTAAAAAAATATTTTTTTTCCAAAGTAACTAAAAAAATATTTTTTTTTCCAAAGTAACTAAAAAAATATTTTTTTTTCCAAAGTAACTAAAAAAATATTTTTTTTTCCAAAGTAACTAAAAAAATATTTTTTTTCCCAAAGAAACTAAAAAAATATTTTTTTTCCAAAGTAACTAAAAAAATATTTTTTTTTCCAAAGTAACTAAAAAAATATTTTTTTTCCAAAGTAACTAAAAAAATATTTTTTTTCCAAAGTAACTAAAAAAATATTTTTTTTTCCAAAGAAACTAAAAAAATATTTTTTTTTCCAAAGTAACTAAAAAAATATTTTTTTTTCCAAAGTAACTAAAAAAATATTTTTTTTTCCAAAGTAACTAAAAAAATATTTTTTTTCCAAAGAAACTAAAAAAATATTTTTTTTTCCAAAGTAACTAAAAAATATTTTTTTTTTCCAAAGAAACTAAAAAAATATTTTTTTTTCCAAAGTAACTAAAAAAATTTTTTTTTTCCAAAGTAACTAAAAAAAATTTTTTTTTTCCAAAGTAACTAAAAAAATATTTTTTTTTCCAAAGTAACTAAAAAATTTATTTTTTTTCCAAAGTAACTAAAAAAATTTTTTTTTTTCCAAAGTAACTAAAAAATTTTTTTTTTTCCAAAGTAACTAAAAAAATATTTTTTTTCCAAAGTAACTAAAAAAATATTTTTTTTTCCAAAGTAACTAAAAAAATATTTTTTTTCCAAAGTAACTAAAAAAATATTTTTTTTTTCCAAAGTAACTAAAAAAATATTTTTTTTTCCAAAGTAACTAAAAAAAATTTTTTTTTTCCAAAGTAACTAAAAAAATATTTTTTTTTCCAAAGTAACTAAAAAAATATTTTTTTTCCCAAAGTAACTAAAAAATATTTTTTTTTCCAAAGTAACTAAAAAAATATTTTTTTTCCAAAGTAACTAAAAAAATATTTTTTTTTCCAAAGTAACTAAAAAAATATTTTTTTTTCCAAAGTAACTAAAAAAATATTTTTTTTCCCAAAGAAACTAAAAAAATATTTTTTTTTTCCAAAGTAACTAAAAAAATATTTTTTTTCCAAAGTAACTAAAAAAATATATTTTTTTCCAAAGTAACTAAAAAAATATTTTTTTTTCAAAGTAACTAAAAAAATATTTTTTTTTTCCAAAGAAACTAAAAAAATATTTTTTTTTTCCAAAGTAACTAAAAAAATATTTTTTTTTCCAAAGTAACTAAAAAAATATTTTTTTTTCCAAAGTAACTAAAAAAATATTTTTTTTCCAAAGTAACTAAAAAATTTATTTTTTTTCCAAAGTAACTAAAACAAATTTTTTTTTTCCAAAGTAACTAAAAAAATTTTTTTTTTTCCAAAGTAACTAAAAAAATTTTTTTTTTTCCAAAGTAACTAAAAAAAATTTTTTTTTTCCAAAGTAACTAAAAAAATATTTTTTTTTCCAAAGTAACTAAAAAAATTTTTTTTTTCCAAAGTAACTAAAAAAATATTTTTTTTTCCAAAGAAACTAAAAAAATATTTTTTTTTTCCAAAGTAACTAAAAAAAATTTTTTTTTTCCAAAGTAACTAAAATTTTTTTTTTTTTCCAAAGTAACTAAAAAAATTTTTTTTTTTCCAAAGAAACTAAAAAATATTTTTTTTTCCAAAGTAACTAAAAAAAAATTTTTTTTTCCAAAGAAACTAAAAAAAATTTTTTTTTTTCCAAAGTAACTAAAAAAATATTTTTTTTTCCAAAGTAACTAAAAAAATATTTTTTTTTCCAAAGTAACTAAAAAAATATTTTTTTTTTCCAAAGTAACTAAAAAAATATTTTTTTTTCCAAAGTAACTAAAAAAATATTTTTTTTCCCAAAGAAACTAAAAAAATATTTTTTTTTCCCAACCCAAAGTAACTAAAAAAATATTTTTTTTCCAAAGTAACTAAAAAAATATTTTTTTTTTCCAAAGTAACTAAAAAAATATTTTTTTTTCAAAGTAACTAAAAAAATATTTTTTTTTCCAAAGAAACTAAAAAAATATTTTTTTTTCCAAAGTAACTAAAAAAATATTTTTTTTTCCAAAGTAACTAAAAAAATATTTTTTTTTCCAAAGTAACTAAAAAAATATTTTTTTTTCCAAAGTAACTAAAAAATTTATTTTTTTTCCAAAGTAACTAAAAAAAATTTTTTTTTTCCAAAGTAACTAAAAAATTTTTTTTTTTCCAAAGTAACTAAAAAAATATTTTTTTTCCAAAGTAACTAAAAAAATATTTTTTTTTTCCAAAGTAACTAAAAAAATATTTTTTTTCCAAAGTAACTAAAAAAATATTTTTTTTTCCAAAGTAACTAAAAAAATATTTTTTTTTCCAAAGTAACTAAAAAAAATTTTTTTTTTCCAAAGTAACTAAAAAAATATTTTTTTTTCCAAAGTAACTAAAAATTTTTTTTTTTTCCCAAAGTAACTAAAAAAATATTTTTTTTCCAAAGTAACTAAAAAAATATTTTTTTTTCCAAAGTAACTAAAAAAATATTTTTTTTTCCAAAGTAACTAAAAAAATATTTTTTTTCCCAAAGTAACTAAAAAAATATTTTTTTTCCAAAGTAACTAAAAAAATATTTTTTTTTCCAAAGTAACTAAAAAAATATTTTTTTTTCCAAAGTAACTAAAAAATTTATTTTTTTTCCAAAGTAACTAAAAAAATTTTTTTTTTTCCAAAGTAACTAAAAAATTTTTTTTTTTCCAAAGTAACTAAAAAAATATTTTTTTTCCAAAGTAACTAAAAAAATATTTTTTTTTCCAAAGTAACTAAAAAAATATTTTTTTTCCAAAGTAACTAAAAAAATATTTTTTTTTCCAAAGTAACTAAAAAAATATTTTTTTTTCCAAAGTAACTAAAAAAAATTTTTTTTTTCCAAAGTAACTAAAAAAATATTTTTTTTTCCAAAGTAACTAAAAAAATATTTTTTTTCCCAAAGTAACTAAAAAAATATTTTTTTTCCAAAGTAACTAAAAAAATATTTTTTTTCCAAAGTAACTAAAAAAATATTTTTTTTTCCAAAGTAACTAAAAAAATATTTTTTTTTCCAAAGTAACTAAAAAAATATTTTTTTTCCCAAAGAAACTAAAAAAATATTTTTTTTTCCAAAGTAACTAAAAAAATATTTTTTTTCCAAAGTAACTAAAAAAATATATTTTTTTCCAAAGTAACTAAAAAAATATTTTTTTTTCAAAGTAACTAAAAAAATATTTTTTTTTCCAAAGAAACTAAAAAAATATTTTTTTTTCCAAAGTAACTAAAAAAATATTTTTTTTTCCAAAGTAACTAAAAAAATATTTTTTTTTCCAAAGTAACTAAAAAAATATTTTTTTTTCCAAAGTAACTAAAAAATTTATTTTTTTTCCAAAGTAACTAAAACAAATTTTTTTTTTCCAAAGTAACTAAAAAAAATTTTTTTTTTCCAAAGTAACTAAAAAAATATTTTTTTTTCCAAAGTAACTAAAAAAATTTTTTTTTTCCAAAGTAACTAAAAAAATATTTTTTTTTCCAAACTAACTAAAAAAATATTTTTTTCCCAAAGTAACTAAAAAAATATTTTTTTTCCAAAGTAACTAAAAAAATATTTTTTTTTCCAAAGTAACTAAAAAAATATTTTTTTTCCAAAGTAACTAAAAAAATATTTTTTTTCCAAAGTAACTAAAAAAATATTTTTTTTTCCAAAGAAACTAAAAAAATATTTTTTTTTCCAAAGTAACTAAAAAAAAAATTTTTTTCCAAAGTAACTAAAAAAATATTTTTTTTTCCAAAGTAACTAAAAAAATATTTTTTTTCCAAAGAAACTAAAAAAATATTTTTTTTCCCAAAGTAACTAAAAAAATTTTTTTTTTCCAAAGTAACTAAAAAAATATTTTTTTTCCAAAGTAACTAAAAAAATATTTTTTTTTCCAAAGTAACTAAAAAATTTTTTTTTTTCCAAAGTAACTAAAAATTTTTTTTTTTTTCCAAAGTAACTAAAAAAACATTTTTTTTTCCAAAGTAACTAAAAAAATATTTTTTTTCCCAAAGTAACTAAAAAAATATTTTTTTTCCAAAGTAACTAAAAAAATATATTTTTTTCCAAAGTAACTAAAAAAATATTTTTTTTTCCAAAGTAACTAAAAAAATATTTTTTTTTCCAAAGTAACTAAAAAAATATTTTTTTTTTCCAAAGAAACTAAAAAAATATTTTTTTTTCCAAAGTAACTAAAAAAATATTTTTTTTTCCAAAGTAACTAAAAAAATATATATTTTTTAAAAAATATTTTTTTTTCCAAAGTAACTAAAAAAATATTTTTTTTTCCAAAGTAATTAAAAAAATATTTTTTTTTCCAAAGTAACTAAAAAAATATTTTTTTTTCCAAAGTAACTAAAAAAATATTTTTTTTTCCAAAGTAACTAAAAAAATATTTTTTTTTCCAAAGAAACTAAAAAAATATTTTTTTTTCCAAAGTAACTAAAAAAAAATTTTTTTTTCCAAAGTAACTAAAAAATTTTTTTTTTTCCAAAGTAACTAAAAAAATTTTTTTTTTTCCAAAGAAACTAAAAAAATATTTTTTTTTCCAAAGTAACTAAAAAAAAAATTTTTTTCCAAAGAAACTAAAAAAATTTTTTTTTTTCCAAAGTAACTAAAAAAATATTTTTTTTTCCAAAGAAACTAAAAAAATATTTTTTTTTCCAAAGTAACTAAAAAAAAAATTTTTTTTCCAAAGTAACTAAAAAAATATTTTTTTTTCCAAAGTAACTAAAAAAATATTTTTTTTCCAAAGAAACTAAAAAAATATTTTTTTTTCCAAAGTAACTAAAAAATATTTTTTTTTTCCAAAGAAACTAAAAAAATATTTTTTTTTCCAAAGTAACTAAAAAATATTTTTTTTTCCAAAGTAACTAAAAAAATATTTTTTTTTCCAAAGTAACTAAAAAAATATTTTTTTTCCCAAAGTAACTAAAAAAATATTTTTTTTCCAAAGTAACTAAAAAAATATATTTTTTTCCAAAGTAACTAAAAAAATATTTTTTTTTCCAAAGTAACTAAAAAAATATTTTTTTTTCCAAAGTAACTAAAAAAATATTTTTTTTTCCAAAGAAACTAAAATTTTTTTTTTTTTTCCAAAGTAACTAAAAAAAATTTTTTTTTTCCAAAGAAACTAAATTTTTTTTTTTTTCCAAAGTAACTAAAAAAAATTTTTTTTTTCCAAAGTAACTAAAAAAATATTTTTTTTTCCAAAGAAACTAAAAAAATATTTTTTTTTCCAATGTAACTAAAAAAAAATTTTTTTTTCCAAAGTAACTAAAAAATTATTTTTTTCCCAAAGTAACTAAAAAAATATTTTTTTTTCCAAAGTAACTAAAAAAATATTTTTTTTTCCAAAGTAACTAAAAAAATATTTTTTTTTCCAAAGTAACTAAAAAAATATTTTTTTTTCCAAAGTAACTAAAAAAATATTTTTTTTTCCAAAGTAACTAAAAAAATATTTTTTTTTCCAAAGTAACTAAAAAAATATTTTTTTTCCAAAGTAACTAAAAAAATATTTTTTTTCCCAAAGTAACTAAAAAAATTTTTTTTTTCCAAAGTAACTAAAAAAATATTTTTTTTCCAAAGTAACTAAAAAAATATTTTTTTTTCCAAAGTAACTAAAAAAATATTTTTTTTTCCAAAGTAACTAAAAAAATTTTTTTTTTTTCCAAAGTAACTAAAAAAACATTTTTTTTTCCAAAGTAACTAAAAAAATATTTTTTTTCCCAAAGTAACTAAAAAAATATTTTTTTTCCAAAGTAACTAAAAAAATATATTTTTTTCCAAAGTAACTAAAAAAATATTTTTTTTTCCAAAGTAACTAAAAAAAATATTTTTTTTTCCAAAGTAACTAAAAAAATATTTTTTTTTCCAAAGAAACTAAAAAAATATTTTTTTTTCCAAAGTAACTAAAAAAATTTTTTTTTTCCAAAGTAACTAAAAAAATATTTTTTTTTAAAAAATATTTTTTTTTCCAAAGTAACTAAAAAAATATTTTTTTTTCCAAAGTAATTAAAAAAATATTTTTTTTTCCAAAGTAACTAAAAAAATTATTTTTTTTCCAAAGTAACTAAAAAAATATTTTTTTTTCCAAAGTAACTAAAAAAATATTTTTTTTTCCAAAGAAACTAAAAAAATATTTTTTTTTCCAAAGTAACTAAAAAAAATTTTTTTTTTCCAAAGTAACAAAAATTTTTTTTTTTTTTCCAAAGTAACTAAAAAATTATTTTTTTTTCCAAAGAAACTAAAAAAATATTTTTTTTTCCAAAGTAACTAAAAAAAATTTTTTTTTTCCAAAGAAACTAAAAAAAAATTTTTTTTTCCAAAGTAACTAAAAAAATATTTTTTTTTCCAAAGTAACTAAAAAAATATTTTTTTTCCAAAGTAACTAAAAAAATATTTTTTTTTCCAAAGTAACTAAAAAAATATTTTTTTTCCAAAGTAACTAAAAAAATTTTTTTTTTTCCAAAGTAACTAAAAAAATATTTTTTTTTCCAAAGTAACTAAAAAAATATTTTTTTTTCCAAAGTAACTAAAAAAATATTTTTTTTTCCAAAGTAACTAAAAAAATATTTTTTTTCCCAAAGTAACTAAAAAAATATTTTTTTTTCCAAAGTAACTAAAAAAATATTTTTTTTTCCAAAGTAACTAAAAAAATATTTTTTTTTCCAAAGTAACTAAAAAAATATTTTTTTTTCCAAAGTAACTAAAAAAAATTTTTTTTTTCCAAAGTAACTAAAAAAATATTTTTTTTTCCAAAGTAACTAAAAAAATATTTTTTTTTCCAAAGTAACTAAAAAAATATTTTTTTTTCCAAAGTAACTAAAAAAATATTTTTTTTTCCAAAGTAACTAAAAAAATATTTTTTTTTCCAAAGTAACTAAAAAAATATATTTTTTCCAAAGTAACTAAAAAAATATTTTTTTTCCAAAGTAACTAAAAAAATATTTTTTTTCCCAAAGTAACTAAAAAAATATTTTTTTTTCCAAAGTAACTAAAAAAATATATTTTTTTCCAAAGTAACTAAAAAAATATTTTTTTTTCCAAAGTAACTAAAAAAATATTTTTTTTTCCAAAGTAACTAAAAAAATATTTTTTTTTCCAAAGTAACTAAAAAAATATATTTTTTTCCAAAGTAACTAAAAAAATATTTTTTTTTTCCAAAGTAACTAAAAAAATATTTTTTTTTCCAAAGTAACTAAAAAAATATTTTTTTTTCCAAAGTAACTAAAAAAATATTTTTTTTTCCAAAGTAACTAAAAAAATATTTTTTTTTCCAAAGTAACTAAAAAAATATTTTTTTTCCAAAGTAACTAAAAAAATATTTTTTTTTCCAAAGTAACTAAAAAAATATATTTTTTTCCAAAGTAACTAAAAAAATATATTTTTTTCCAAAGTAACTAAAAAAATATATTTTTTTTCCAAAGTAACTAAAAAAATATATTTTTTTCCAAAGTAACTAAAAAAATATTTTTTTTTCCAAAGTAACTAAAGAAATATATTTTTTTTCCAAAGTAACTAAAAAAATATTTTTTTTCCAAAGTAACTAAAAAAATATTTTTTTTCCCAAAGTAACTAAAAAAATATTTTTTTTTCCAAAGTAACTAAAAAAATATTTTTTTTTCCAAAGTAACTAAAAAAATATTTTTTTTTCCAAAGTAACTAAAAAAATATTTTTTTTCCAAAGTAACTAAAAAAATATTTTTTTTTCCAAAGTAACTAAAAAAATATTTTTTTTTCCAAAGTAACTAAAAAAATATTTTTTTTTCCAAAGTAACTAAAAAAATATTTTTTTTTCCAAAGAAACTAAAAAAATATTTTTTTTTCCAAAGTAACTAAAAAAATATTTTTTTTTCCAAAGTAACTAAAAAAATATTTTCTTTTCCAAAGTAACTAAAAAAATATTTTTTTTTCCAAAGTAACTAAAAAAATATTTTTTTTCCAAAGTAACTAAAAAAATATTTTTTTTTCCAAAGTAACTAAAAAAATATTTTTTTTTCCAAAGTAACTAAAAAAATATTTTTTTTCCAAAGAAACTAAAAAAATATTTTTTTTTCCAAAGTAACTAAAAAAATAATTTTTTTTCCAAAGTAACTAAAAAGATAATTTTTTTTCCAAAGTAACTAAAAAATTATTTTTTTCCCAAAGTAACTAAAAAAATATTTTTTTTTCCAAAGTAACTAAAAAAATATTTTTTTTTCCAAAGTAACTAAAAAAATATTTTTTTTTCCAAAGTAACTAAAAAAATATTTTTTTTTCCAAAGTAACTAAAAAAATATTTTTTTTTCCAAAGTAACTAAAAAAATATTTTTTTTTCCAAAGTAACTAAAAAAATATTTTTTTTCCAAAGTAACTAAAAAAATATTTTTTTTCCCAAAGTAACTAAAAAAAATTTTTTTTTCCAAAGTAACTAAAAAAATATTTTTTTTCCAAAGTAACTAAAAAAATATTTTTTTTTCCAAAGTAACTAAAAAAATATTTTTTTTTCCAAAGTAACTAAAAAAATATTTTTTTTTCCAAAGTAACTAAAAAAACATTTTTTTTTCCAAAGTAACTAAAAAAATATTTTTTTTCCCAAAGTAACTAAAAAAATATTTTTTTTCCAAAGTAACTAAAAAAATATATTTTTTTCCAAAGTAACTAAAAAAATATTTTTTTTTCCAAAGTAACTAAAAAAATATTTTTTTTTCCAAAGTAACTAAAAAAATATTTTTTTTTCCAAAGAAACTAAAAAAATATTTTTTTTTCCAAAGTAACTAAAAAAAAATATTTTTTTCCAAAGTAACTAAAAAAATATTTTTTTTTAAAAAAATATTTTTTTTTCCAAAGTAACTAAAAAAATATTTTTTTTTCCAAAGTAATTAAAAAAATATTTTTTTTTCCAAAGTAACTAAAAAAAAATTTTTTTTTCCAAAGTAACTAAAAAAATATTTTTTTTTCCAAAGTAACTAAAAAAATATTTTTTTTTCCAAAGAAACTAAAAAAATATTTTTTTTTCCAAAGTAACTAAAAAAAATTTTTTTTTTTCCAAAGTAACTAAAAATTTTTTTTTTTTTCCAAAGTAACTAAAAAAATTTTTTTTTTTCCAAAGAAACTAAAAAAATATTTTTTTTTCCAAAGTAACTAAAAAAAATTTTTTTTTTCCAAAGAAACTAAAAAAAATTTTTTTTTTCCAAAGTAACTAAAAAAATATTTTTTTTTCCAAAGTAACTAAAAAAATATTTTTTTTCCAAAGTAACTAAAAAAATATTTTTTTTTCCAAAGTAACTAAAAAAATATTTTTTTTTCCAAAGTAACTAAAAAAATATTTTTTTTCCCAAAGAAACTAAAAAAATATTTTTTTTTCCAAAGTAACTAAAAAAATATTTTTTTTCCAAAGTAACTAAAAAAATATATTTTTTTCCAAAGTAACTAAAAAAATATTTTTTTTTCAAAGTAACTAAAAAAATATTTTTTTTTCCAAAGAAACTAAAAAAATATTTTTTTTTCCAAAGTAACTAAAAAAATATTTTTTTTTCCAAAGTAACTAAAAAAATATTTTTTTTTCCAAAGTAACTAAAAAAATATTTTTTTTTCCAAAGTAACTAAAAAATTTATTTTTTTTCCAAAGTAACTAAAAAAAATTTTTTTTTTCCAAAGTAACTAAAAAATTTTTTTTTTTCCAAAGTAACTAAAAAAATTTTTTTTTTCCAAAGTAACTAAAAAAATATTTTTTTTTCCAAAGTAACTAAAAAAATATTTTTTTTCCAAAGTAACTAAAAAAATATTTTTTTTTCCAAAGTAACTAAAAAAAATTTTTTTTTCCAAAGTAACTAAAAAAAATTTTTTTTTTCCAAAGTAACTAAAAAAATATTTTTTTTTCCAAAGTAACTAAAAAAATATTTTTTTTCCCAAAGTAACTAAAAAAATATTTTTTTTCCAAAGTAACTAAAAAAATATTTTTTTTTCCAAAGTAACTAAAAAAATATTTTTTTTTCCAAAGTAACTAAAAAAATATTTTTTTTTCCAAAGTAACTAAAAAAATATTTTTTTTCCCAAAGAAACTAAAAAAATATTTTTTTTTCCAAAGTAACTAAAAAAATATTTTTTTTCCAAAGTAACTAAAAAAATATATTTTTTTCCAAAGTAACTAAAAAAATATTTTTTTTTCAAAGTAACTAAAAAAATATTTTTTTTTCCAAAGAAACTAAAAAAATATTTTTTTTTCCAAAGTAACTAAAAAAATATTTTTTTTTCCAAAGTAACTAAAAAAATATTTTTTTTTCCAAAGTAACTAAAAAATTTATTTTTTTTCCAAAGTAACTAAAACAAATTTTTTTTTTCCAAAGTAACTAAAAAATATTTTTTTTTCCAAAGTAACTAAAAAAATATTTTTTTTTCCAAAGTAACTAAAAAAATATTTTTTTTTCCAAAGTAACTAAAAAATTTATTTTTTTTCCAAAGTAACTAAAACAAATTTTTTTTTTCCAAAGTAACTAAAAAAATTTTTTTTTTCCAAAGTAACTAAAAAAATTTTTTTTTTTCCAAAGTAACTAAAAAAATTTTTTTTTTTCCAAAGTAACTAAAAAAATATTTTTTTTTCCAAAGTAACTAAAAAAATATTTTTTTTCCAAAGTAACTAAAAAAATATTTTTTTTTCCAAACTAACTAAAAAAATATTTTTTTTCCCAAAGTAACTAAAAAAATATTTTTTTTCCAAAGTAACTAAAAAAATATTTTTTTTTCCAAAGTAACTAAAAAAATATTTTTTTTCCAAAGTAACTAAAAAAATATTTTTTTTCCAAAGTAACTAAAAAAATATTTTTTTTTCCAAAGAAACTAAAAAAATATTTTTTTTTCCAAAGTAACTAAAAAAAAATTTTTTTTTCCAAAGTAACTAAAAAAATATTTTTTTTTCCAAAGTAACTAAAAAAATATTTTTTTTCCAAAGAAACTAAAAAAATATTTTTTTTCCCAAAGTAACTAAAAAAATTTTTTTTTTCCAAAGTAACTAAAAAAATATTTTTTTTCCAAAGTAACTAAAAAAATATTTTTTTTTCCAAAGTAACTAAAAAAATTTTTTTTTTCCAAAGTAACTAAAAAAATTTTTTTTTTTCCAAAGTAACTAAAAAAACATTTTTTTTTCCAAAGTAACTAAAAAAATATTTTTTTTCCCAAAGTAACTAAAAAAATATTTTTTTTCCAAAGTAACTAAAAAAATATATTTTTTTCCAAAGTAACTAAAAAAATATTTTTTTTTCCAAAGTAACTAAAAAAATATTTTTTTTTCCAAAGTAACTAAAAAAATATTTTTTTTTCCAAAGAAACTAAAAAAATTTTTTTTTTTCCAAAGTAACTAAAAAAATATTTTTTTTTCCAAAGTAACTAAAAAAATATATATTTTTTAAAAAAATATTTTTTTTTCCAAAGTAACTAAAAAAATATTTTTTTTTCCAAAGTAATTAAAAAAATATTTTTTTTTCCAAAGTAACTAAAAAAATATTTTTTTTTCCAAAGTAACTAAAAAAATATTTTTTTTTCCAAAGTAACTAAAAAAATATTTTTTTTTCCAAAGAAACTAAAAAAATATTTTTTTTTCCAAAGTAACTAAAAAAAATATTTTTTTTCCAAAGTAACTAAAAAAAATTTTTTTTTTCCAAAGTAACTAAAAAAATTTTTTTTTTTCCAAAGAAACTAAAAAAATATTTTTTTTTCCAAAGTAACTAAAAAAAAATTTTTTTTTCCAAAGAAACTAAAAAAAATTTTTTTTTTCCAAAGTAACTAAAAAAATATTTTTTTTTCCAAAGTAACTAAAAAAATATTTTTTTTCCAAAGTAACTAAAAAAATATTTTTTTTTCCAAAGTAACTAAAAAAATATTTTTTTTTCCAAAGTAACTAAAAAAATATTTTTTTTCCCAAAGAAACTAAAAAAATATTTTTTTTTCCAAAGTAACTAAAAAAATATTTTTTTTCCAAAGTAACTAAAAAAATATATTTTTTTCCAAAGTAACTAAAAAAATATTTTTTTTTCAAAGTAACTAAAAAAATATTTTTTTTCCAAAGAAACTAAAAAAATATTTTTTTTTCCAAAGTAACTAAAAAAATATTTTTTTTTCCAAAGTAACTAAAAAAATATTTTTTTTTCCAAAGTAACTAAAAAAATTTTTTTTTTTCCAAAGTAACTAAAAAAATTTTTTTTTTTCCAAAGTAACTAAAAAAATATTTTTTTTTTCCAAACTAACTAAAAAAATATTTTTTTTCCCAAAGTAACTAAAAAAATATTTTTTTTCCAAAGTAACTAAAAAAATATTTTTTTTCCCAAAGTAACTAAAAAAATATTTTTTTTCCAAAGTAACTAAAAAAATATTTTTTTTCCAAAGTAACTAAAAAAATATTTTTTTTTCCAAAGAAACTAAAAAAATATTTTTTTTTCCAAAGTAACTAAAAAAAAAAAATTTTTTCCAAAGTAACTAAAAAAATATTTTTTTTTCCAAAGTAACTAAAAAAATATTTTTTTTCCAAAGAAACTAAAAAAATATTTTTTTTTCCAAAGTAACTAAAAAATATTTTTTTTTTCCAAAGAAACTAAAAAAATATTTTTTTTTCCAAAGTAACTAAAAAATATTTTTTTTTCCAAAGTAACTAAAAAAATATTTTTTTTTCCAAAGTAACTAAAAAAATATTTTTTTTCCCAAAGTAACTAAAAAAATATTTTTTTTCCAAAGTAACTAAAAAAATATATTTTTTTCCAAAGTAACTAAAAAAATATTTTTTTTTCCAAAGTAACTAAAAAAATATTTTTTTTTCCAAAGTAACTAAAAAATTTATTTTTTTTCCAAAGTAACTAAAACAAAATTTTTTTTTCCAAAGTAACTAAAAAAATTTTTTTTTTCCAAAGTAACTAAAAAAAATTTTTTTTTTCCAAAGTAACTAAAAAAATTTTTTTTTTTCCAAAGTAACTAAAAAAATATTTTTTTTTCCAAAGTAACTAAAAAAATATTTTTTTTCCAAAGTAACTAAAAAAATATTTTTTTTTCCAAACTAACTAAAAAAATATTTTTTTTCCCAAAGTAACTAAAAAAATATTTTTTTTCCAAAGTAACTAAAAAAATATTTTTTTTTCCAAAGTAACTAAAAAAATATTTTTTTTCCAAAGTAACTAAAAAAATATTTTTTTTCCAAAGTAACTAAAAAAATATTTTTTTTTCCAAAGAAACTAAAAAAATATTTTTTTTTCCAAAGTAACTAAAAAAAAAATTTTTTTTCCAAAGTAACTAAAAAAATATTTTTTTTTCCAAAGTAACTAAAAAAATATTTTTTTTCCAAAGAAACTAAAAAAATATTTTTTTTCCCAAAGTAACTAAAAAAATTTTTTTTTCCAAAGTAACTAAAAAAATATTTTTTTTCCAAAGTAACTAAAAAAATATTTTTTTTTCCAAAGTAACTAAAAAATTTTTTTTTTTCCAAAGTAACTAAAAAAATTTTTTTTTTTCCAAAGTAACTAAAAAAACATTTTTTTTTCCAAAGTAACTAAAAAAATATTTTTTTTCCCAAAGTAACTAAAAAAATATTTTTTTTCCAAAGTAACTAAAAAAATATATTTTTTTCCAAAGTAACTAAAAAAATATTTTTTTTTCCAAAGTAACTAAAAAAATATTTTTTTTTCCAAAGTAACTAAAAAAATATTTTTTTTTCCAAAGAAACTAAAAAAATTTTTTTTTTTCCAAAGTAACTAAAAAAATATTTTTTTTTCCAAAGTAACTAAAAAAATATATATTTTTTAAAAAAATATTTTTTTTTCCAAAGTAACTAAAAAAATATTTTTTTTTCCAAAGTAATTAAAAAAATATTTTTTTTTCCAAAGTAACTAAAAAAATATTTTTTTTTCCAAAGTAACTAAAAAAATATTTTTTTTTCCAAAGTAACTAAAAAAATATTTTTTTTTCCAAAGAAACTAAAAAAATATTTTTTTTTCCAAAGTAACTAAAAAAAATATTTTTTTTTCCAAAGTAACTAAAAAATTTTTTTTTTTTCCAAAGTAACTAAAAAAATTTTTTTTTTTCCAAAGAAACTAAAAAAATATTTTTTTTTCCAAAGTAACTAAAAAAAAAATTTTTTTTCCAAAGAAACTAAAAAAATTTTTTTTTTTCCAAAGTAACTAAAAAAATATTTTTTTTCCCAAAGTAACTAAAAAAATTTTTTTTTTCCAAAGTAACTAAAAAAATTTTTTTTTTCCAAAGTAACTAAAAAAATATTTTTTTTTCCAAAGTAACTAAAAAATTTTTTTTTTTCCAAAGTAACTAAAAAATTTTT
Organism: Melanostigma gelatinosum; assembly: GCF_949748355.1. Lineage (NCBI taxonomy): Eukaryota > Metazoa > Chordata > Actinopteri > Perciformes > Zoarcidae > Melanostigma > Melanostigma gelatinosum. The sequence goes on along the minus strand of NW_027635144.1, from coordinate 21,995 downwards.
TTTTTTTCCAAAGTAACTAAAAAAACTTTTTTTTCCAAAGTAACTAAAAAAATATTTTTTTTCCCAAAGTAACTAAAAAAATATTTTTTTTCCAAAGTAACTAAAAAAATATATTTTTTTCCAAAGTAACTAAAAAAATATTTTTTTTTCCAAAGTAACTAAAAAAATATTTTTTTTTCCAAAGTAACTAAAAAAATATTTTTTTTTCCAAAGAAACTAAAAAAATATTTTTTTTTCCAAAGTAACTAAAAAAATATTTTTTTTTCCAAAGTAACTAAAAAAATATATATTTTTTAAAAAAATATTTTTTTTTCCAAAGTAACTAAAAAAATATTTTTTTTTCCAAAGTAATTAAAAAAATATTTTTTTTTCCAAAGTAACTAAAAAAATATTTTTTTTTCCAAAGTAACTAAAAAAATTTTTTTTTTTCCAAAGTAACTAAAAAAATATTTTTTTTTCCAAAGAAACTAAAAAAATATTTTTTTTTCCAAAGTAACTAAAAAAAAATTTTTTTTTCCAAAGTAACTAAAAATTTTTTTTTTTTTCCAAAGTAACTAAAAAAATTTTTTTTTTTCCAAAGAAACTAAAAAAATATTTTTTTTTCCAAAGTAACTAAAAAAAAATTTTTTTTTCCAAAGAAACTAAAAAAAATTTTTTTTTTCCAAAGTAACTAAAAAAATATTTTTTTTTCCAAAGTAACTAAAAAAATATTTTTTTTCCAAAGTAACTAAAAAAATATTTTTTTTTCCAAAGTAACTAAAAAAATATTTTTTTTTCCAAAGTAACTAAAAAAATATTTTTTTTCCCAAAGAAACTAAAAAAATATTTTTTTTTCCAAAGTAACTAAAAAAATATTTTTTTTCCAAAGTAACTAAAAAAATATATTTTTTTCCAAAGTAACTAAAAAAATATTTTTTTTTCAAAGTAACTAAAAAAATATTTTTTTTTCCAAAGAAACTAAAAAAATATTTTTTTTTCCAAAGTAACTAAAAAAATATTTTTTTTTCCAAAGTAACTAAAAAAATATTTTTTTTTCCAAAGTAACTAAAAAAATTTTTTTTTTTCCAAAGTAACTAAAAAATTTTTTTTTTTTCCAAAGTAACTAAAAAAATATTTTTTTTTCCAAAGTAACTAAAAAAATATTTTTTTTCCAAAGTAACTAAAAAAATATTTTTTTTTTCCAAACTAACTAAAAAAATATTTTTTTTCCCAAAGTAACTAAAAAAATATTTTTTTTCCAAAGTAACTAAAAAAATATTTTTTTTTCCAAAGTAACTAAAAAAATATTTTTTTTCCAAAGTAACTAAAAAAATATTTTTTTTCCAAAGTAACTAAAAAAATATTTTTTTTTCCAAAGAAACTAAAAAAATATTTTTTTTTCCAAAGTAACTAAAAAAAAAAAATTTTTTCCAAAGTAACTAAAAAAATATTTTTTTTTCCAAAGTAACTAAAAAAATATTTTTTTTCCAAAGAAACTAAAAAAATATTTTTTTTTCCAAAGTAACTAAAAAATATTTTTTTTTTCCAAAGAAACTAAAAAAATATTTTTTTTTCCAAAGTAACTAAAAAATATTTTTTTTTCCAAAGTAACTAAAAAAATATTTTTTTTTCCAAAGTAACTAAAAAAATATTTTTTTTCCCAAAGTAACTAAAAAAATATTTTTTTTCCAAAGTAACTAAAAAAATATATTTTTTTCCAAAGTAACTAAAAAAATATTTTTTTTTCCAAAGTAACTAAAAAAATATTTTTTTTTCCAAAGTAACTAAAAAAATATTTTTTTTTCCAAAGAAACTAAAAAAATTTTTTTTTTTCCAAAGTAACTAAAAAAAATTTTTTTTTTCCAAAGAAACTAAAAAAATTTTTTTTTCCAAAGTAACTAAAAAAAAATTTTTTTTTCCAAAGTAACTAAAAAAATATTTTTTTTTCCAAAGAAACTAAAAAAATATTTTTTTTTCCAATGTAACTAAAAAAAATTTTTTTTTTCCAAAGTAACTAAAAAATTATTTTTTTCACAAAGTAACTAAAAAAATATTTTTTTTTCCAAAGTAACTAAAAAAATATTTTTTTTTCCAAAGTAACTAAAAAAATATTTTTTTTTCCAAAGTAACTAAAAAAATATTTTTTTTTCCAAAGTAACTAAAAAAATATTTTTTTTTCCAAAGTAACTAAAAAAATATTTTTTTTCCAAAGTAACTAAAAAAATATTTTTTTTCCCAAAGTAACTAAAAAAATTTTTTTTTCCAAAGTAACTAAAAAAATATTTTTTTTCCAAAGTAACTAAAAAAATATTTTTTTTTCCAAAGTAACTAAAAAAATATTTTTTTTTCCAAAGTAACTAAAAAAATATTTTTTTTTCCAAAGTAACTAAAAAAACATTTTTTTTTCCAAAGTAACTAAAAAAATATTTTTTTTCCCAAAGTAACTAAAAAAATATTTTTTTTCCAAAGTAACTAAAAAAATATATTTTTTTCCAAAGTAACTAAAAAAATATTTTTTTTTCCAAAGTAACTAAAAAAATATTTTTTTTTCCAAAGTAACTAAAAAAATATTTTTTTTTCCAAAGAAACTAAAAAAATATTTTTTTTTCCAAAGTAACTAAAAAAATTTTTTTTTTTCCAAAGTAACTAAAAAAATATTTTTTTTAAAAAAAATATTTTTTTTTCCAAAGTAACTAAAAAAATATTTTTTTTTCCAAAGTAATTAAAAAAATATTTTTTTTTCCAAAGTAACTAAAAAAATATTTTTTTTTCCAAAGTAACTAAAAAAATATTTTTTTTTCCAAAGTAACTAAAAAAATATTTTTTTTTCCAAAGAAACTAAAAAAATATTTTTTTTTCCAAAGTAACTAAAAAAATTTTTTTTTTTCCAAAGTAACAAAAAATTTTTTTTTTTTTCCAAAGTAACTAAAAAAAATTTTTTTTTTCCAAAGAAACTAAAAAAATATTTTTTTTTCCAAAGTAACTAAAAAATTTTTTTTTTTTCCAAAGAAACTAAAAAAAAAATTTTTTTTCCAAAGTAACTAAAAAAATATTTTTTTTTCCAAAGTAACTAAAAAAATATTTTTTTTCCAAAGTAACTAAAAAAATATTTTTTTTTCCAAAGTAACTAAAAAAATATTTTTTTTCCAAAGTAACTAAAAAAATATTTTTTTTTCCAAAGTAACTAAAAAAATATTTTTTTTTCCAAAGTAACTAAAAAAATATTTTTTTTTCCAAAGTAACTAAAAAAATATTTTTTTTTCCAAAGTAACTAAAAAAATATTTTTTTTTCCAAAGTAACTAAAAAAATATTTTTTTTCCAAAGTAACTAAAAAAATATTTTTTTTTCCAAAGTAACTAAAAAAATATTTTTTTTCCAAAGTAACTAAAAAAATATTTTTTTTTCCAAAGTAACTAAAAAAAAATTTTTTTTTCCAAAGTAACTAAAAAAATATTTTTTTTTCCAAAGTAACTAAAAAAATATTTTTTTTTCCAAAGTAACTAAAAAAATATTTTTTTTTCCAAAGTAACTAAAAAAATATTTTTTTTTCCAAAGTAACTAAAAAAATATTTTTTTTTCCAAAGTAACTAAAAAAATATATTTTTTCCAAAGTAACTAAAAAAATATTTTTTTTCCAAAGTAACTAAAAAAATATTTTTTTTCCCAAAGTAACTAAAAAAATATTTTTTTTTCCAAAGTAACTAAAAAAATATATTTTTTTCCAAAGTAACTAAAAAAATATTTTTTTTTCCAAAGTAACTAAAAAAATATTTTTTTTTCCAAAGTAACTAAAAAAATATTTTTTTTTCCAAAGTAACTAAAAAAATATTTTTTTTTCCAAAGTAACTAAAAAAATATTTTTTTTTTCCAAAGTAACTAAAAAAATATTTTTTTTTCCAAAGTAACTAAAAAAATATTTTTTTTTCCAAAGTAACTAAAAAAATATTTTTTTTTCCAAAGTAACTAAAAAAATATTTTTTTTTCCAAAGTAACTAAAAAAATATTTTTTTTCCAAAGTAACTAAAAAAATATTTTTTTTTCCAAAGTAACTAAAAAAATATTTTTTTTTCCAAAGTAACTAAAAAAATATTTTTTTTTCCAAAGTAACTAAAAAAATATATTTTTTTTCCAAAGTAACTAAAAAAATATATTTTTTTCCAAAGTAACTAAAAAAATATTTTTTTTTCCAAAGTAACTAAAGAAATATATTTTTTTTCCAAAGTAACTAAAAAAATATTTTTTTTCCCAAAGTAACTAAAAAAATATTTTTTTTTCCAAAGTAACTAAAAAAATATTTTTTTTTCCAAAGTAACTAAAAAAATATTTTTTTTTCCAAAGTAACTAAAAAAATATTTTTTTTCCAAAGTAACTAAAAAAATATTTTTTTTTCCAAAGTAACTAAAAAATAATTTTTTTTCCAAAGTAACTAAAAAAATATTTTTTTTTCCAAAGTAACTAAAAAAATATTTTTTTTTCCAAAGTAACTAAAAAAATATTTTTTTTTCCAAAGTAACTAAAAAAAATATTTTTTTTTCCAAAGAAACTAAAAAAATATTTTTTTTCCAAAGTAACTAAAAAAATATTTTTTTTCCCAAAGTAACTAAAAAAATATTTTTTTTTCCAAAGTAACTAAAAAAATATTTTTTTTTCCAAAGTAACTAAAAAAATATTTTTTTTTCCAAAGTAACTAAAAAAATATTTTTTTTCCAAAGTAACTAAAAAAATATTTTTTTTTCCAAAGTAACTAAAAAAATATTTTTTTTTCCAAAGTAACTAAAAAAATATTTTTTTTTCCAAAGTAACTAAAAAAATATTTTTTTTTCCAAAGAAACTAAAAAAATATTTTTTTTTCCAAAGTAACTAAAAAAATATTTTTTTTTCCAAAGTAACTAAAAAAATATTTTCTTTTCCAAAGTAACTAAAAAAATATTTTTTTTTCCAAAGTAACTAAAAAAATATTTTTTTTCCAAAGTAACTAAAAAAATATTTTTTTTTCCAAAGTAACTAAAAAAATATTTTTTTTTCCAAAGTAACTAAAAAAATATTTTTTTTTCCAAAGAAACTAAAAAAATATTTTTTTTTCCAAAGTAACTAAAAAAATAATTTTTTTTCCAAAGTAACTAAAAAGATAATTTGTTTTCCAAAGTAACTAAAAAAATATTTTTTTTCCAAAGTAACTAAAAAAACATTTTTTTTCCAAAGTAACTAAAACATTTTTTTTTTCCAAAGTAACTAAAAAAAATTTTTTTTCCAAAGTAACTAAAAAATTTATTTTTTTTCCAAAGTAACTAAAAAAATATTTTTTTTCCAAAGTAACTAAAAAAAAATTTTTTTTTCCAAAGAAACTAAAAAATTTTTTTTTTTCCAAAGTAACTAAAAAAAATTTTTTTTTCCAAAGAAACTAAAAAAAAAATTTTTTTTCCAAAGTAACTAAAATTTTTTTTTTTTTCCAAAGTAACTAAAAAAATATTTTTTTTTCCAAAGTAACTAAAAAAATATTTTTTTTTCCAAAGTAACTAAAAAAATATTTTTTTTCCAAAGTAACTAAAAAAATATTTTTTTTTCCAAAGTAACTAAAAAAATATTTTTTTTTCCAAAGTAACTAAAAAAAAAAATTTTTTTCCAAAGTAACTAAAAAAATATTTTTTTTCCAAAGTAACTAAAAAAATATTTTTTTTTCCAAAGTAACTAAAAAAATATATTTTTTTTCCAAAGTAACTAAAAAAATATTTTTTTTTCCAAAGTAACTAAAAAAATATTTTTTTTTCCAAAGTAACTAAAAAAATATATATTTTTTCCAAAGTAACTAAAAAAATATTTTTTTTTCCAAAGTAACTAAAAAAATATATATTTTTCCAAAGTAACTAAAAAAATATTTTTTTTTCCAAAGTAACTAAAAAAATATTTTTTTTTCCAAAGTAACTAAAAAAATATTTTTTTTCCAAAGTAACTAAAAAAATATTTTTTTTCCAAAGTAACTAAAAAAATATTTTTTTTTCCAAAGTAACTAAAAAAATATTTTTTTTTCCAAAGTAACTAAAAAAATATTTTTTTTCCAAAGTAACTAAAAAAATATTTTTTTTTCCAAAGTAACTAAAAAAATATTTTTTTTTCCAAAGTAACTAAAAAAATATTTTTTTTTCCAAAGTAACTAAAAAAATATTTTTTTTTCCAAAGTAACTAAAAAAATATTTTTTTTCCAAAGTAACTAAAAAAATATTTTTTTTCCAAAGTAACTAAAAAAATATTTTTTTTTCCAAAGTAACTAAAAAAATATTTTTTTTTCCAAAGTAACTAAAAAAATATTTTTTTTTCCAAAGTAACTAAAAAAATATTTTTTTTCCCAAAGAAACTAAAAAAATATTTTTTTTTCCAAAGTAACTAAAAAAATATTTTTTTTCCAAAGTAACTAAAAAAATATATTTTTTTCCAAAGTAACTAAAAAAATATTTTTTTTTCAAAGTAACTAAAAAAATATTTTTTTTTCCAAAGAAACTAAAAAAATATTTTTTTTTCCAAAGTAACTAAAAAAATATTTTTTTTTCCAAAGTAACTAAAAAAATATTTTTTTTTCCAAAGTAACTAAAAAAATATTTTTTTTTCCAAAGTAACTAAAAAATTTATTTTTTTTCCAAAGTAACTAAAAAAAATTTTTTTTTTCCAAAGTAACTAAAAAATATTTTTTTTTCCAAAGTAACTAAAAAATTTTTTTTTTTTCCCAAGTAACTAAAAAAATTTTTTTTTTTCCAAAGTAACTAAAAAATTTTTTTTTTTTCCAAAGTAACTAAAAAAATATTTTTTTCCAAAGTAACTAAAAAAATATTTTTTTTTCCAAACTAACTAAAAAAATATTTTTTTCCCCAAAGTAACTAAAAAAATATTTTTTTTCCAAAGTAACTAAAAAAATATTTTTTTTTCCAAAGTAACTAAAAAAATATTTTTTTTCCAAAGTAACTAAAAAAATATTTTTTTTTCCAAAGTAACTAAAAAAATATTTTTTTTTCCAAAGAAACTAAAAAAATATTTTTTTTTCCAAAGTAACTAAAAAAAATTTTTTTTTTCCAAAGTAACTAAAAAAATATTTTTTTTTCCAAAGTAACTAAAAAAATATTTTTTTTCCAAAGAAACTAAAAAAATATTTTTTTTTCCAAAGTAACTAAAAAATATTTTTTTTTCCAAAGAAACTAAAAAAATATTTTTTTTTCCAAAGTAACTAAAAAATATTTTTTTTTCCAAAGTAACTAAAAAAATATTTTTTTTTCCAAAGTAACTAAAAAAATATTTTTTTTCCCAAAGTAACTAAAAAAATATTTTTTTTCCAAAGTAACTAAAAAAATATTTTTTTTTCCAAAGTAACTAAAAAAATATTTTTTTTTCCAAAGAAACTAAAAAAAAATTTTTTTTTCCAAAGTAACTAAAAAAAATTTTTTTTTTCCAAAGAAACTAAAAAAAAATTTTTTTCCAAAGTAACTAAAAAAAATTTTTTTTTCCAAAGTAACTAAAAAAATATTTTTTTTTCCAAAGAAACTAAAAAAATATTTTTTTTTCCAATGTAACTAAAAAAAAATTTTTTTTTCCAAAGTAACTAAAAAATTATTTTTTTCCCAAAGTAACTAAAAAAATATTTTTTTTTCCAAAGTAACTAAAAAAATATTTTTTTTTCCAAAGTAACTAAAAAAATATTTTTTTTTCCAAAGTAACTAAAAAAATATTTTTTTTTCCAAAGTAACTAAAAAAATATTTTTTTTTCCAAAGTAACTAAAAAAATATTTTTTTTTCCAAAGTAACTAAAAAAATATTTTTTTTCCAAAGTAACTAAAAAAATATTTTTTTTCCCAAAGTAACTAAAAAAAAAATTTTTTTCCAAAGTAACTAAAAAAATATTTTTTTTTCCAAAGTAACTAAAAAAATATTTTTTTTTCCAAAGTAACTAAAAAAATATTTTTTTTTCCAAAGTAACTAAAAAAAATTTTTTTTTCCAAAGTAACTAAAAAAACATATTTTTTTTCCAAAGTAACTAAAAAAATATTTTTTTTCCCAAAGTAACTAAAAAAATATTTTTTTTCCAAAGTAACTAAAAAAATATATTTTTTTCCAAAGTAACTAAAAAAATATTTTTTTTTCCAAAGTAACTAAAAAAATATTTTTTTTTCCAAAGTAACTAAAAAAATATTTTTTTTTCCAAAGAAACTAAAAAAATTTTTTTTTTCCAAAGTAACTAAAAAAATTTTTTTTTTTCCAAAGTAACTAAAAAAATATTTTTTTTTTAAAAAATATTTTTTTTTCCAAAGAAACTAAAAAAAAATTTTTTTTCCAAAGTAACTAAAAAATATTTTTTTTTCCAAAGTAACTAAAAAAATTATTTTTTTTCCAAAGTAACTAAAAAAATATTTTTTTTTCCAAAGTAACTAAAAAAATATTTTTTTTTCCAAAGTAACTAAAAAAATATTTTTTTTTCCAAAGTAATTAAAAAAATATTTTTTTTTCCAAAGTAACTAAAAAAATTTTTTTTTTTCCAAAGTAACTAAAAAAATATTTTTTTTTCCAAAGTAACTAAAAAAATATTTTTTTTTCCAAAGAAACTAAAAAAATATTTTTTTTTCCAAAGTAACTAAAAAAAATTTTTTTTTTCCAAAGTAACTACAATTTTTTTTTTTTTTCCAAAGTAACTAAAAAAATTATTTTTTTTCCAAAGAAACTAAAAAAATATTTTTTTTTCCAAAGTAACTAAAAAAAATTTTTTTTTTCCAAAGAAACTAAAAAATTTTTTTTTTTTCCAAAGTAACTAAAAAATATTTTTTTTTCCAAAGTAACTAAAAAAATATTTTTTTTTCCAAAGTAACTAAAAAAATATTTTCTTTTCCAAAGTAACTAAAAAAATATTTTTTTTTCCAAAGTAACTAAAAAAATATTTTTTTTCCAAAGTAACTAAAAAAATATTTTTTTTTCCAAAGTAACTAAAAAAATATTTTTTTTTCCAAAGTAACTAAAAAAATATTTTTTTTCCCAAAGTAACTAAAAAAATATTTTTTTTCCAAAGTAACTAAAAAAATTTTTTTTTTCCAAAGTAACTAAAAAAATATTTTTTTTTCCAAAGTAACTAAAAAAATTTTTTTTTCCAAAGTAACTAAAAAAATTTTTTTTTTTCCAAAGTAACTAAAAAAACATTTTTTTTTCCAAAGTAACTAAAAAAATATTTTTTTTCCCAAAGTAACTAAAAAAATATTTTTTTTCCAAAGTAACTAAAAAAATATATTTTTTTCCAAAGTAACTAAAAAAATATTTTTTTTTCCAAAGTAACTAAAAAAATATTTTTTTTTCCAAAGTAACTAAAAAAATATTTTTTTTTCCAAAGAAACTAAAAAAATATTTTTTTTTCCAAAGTAACTAAAAAAATATTTTTTTTTCCAAAGTAACTAAAAAAATATATATTTTTTAAAAAAATATTTTTTTTTCCAAAGTAACTAAAAAAATATTTTTTTTTCCAAAGTAATTAAAAAAATATTTTTTTTTCCAAAGTAACTAAAAAAATATTTTTTTTTCCAAAGTAACTAAAAAAATTTTTTTTTTTCCAAAGTAACTAAAAAAATATTTTTTTTTCCAAAGAAACTAAAAAAATATTTTTTTTTCCAAAGTAACTAAAAAAAAAATTTTTTTTCCAAAGTAACTAAAAATTTTTTTTTTTTCCAAAGTAACTAAAAAAAATTTTTTTTTTCCAAAGAAACTAAAAAAATATTTTTTTTTCCAAAGTAACTAAAAAAAAATTTTTTTTTCCAAAGAAACTAAAAAAATTTTTTTTTTTCCAAAGTAACTAAAAAAATATTTTTTTTTCCAAAGTAACTAAAAAAATATTTTTTTTCCAAAGTAACTAAAAAAATATTTTTTTTTCCAAAGTAACTAAAAAAATATTTTTTTTTCCAAAGTAACTAAAAAAATATTTTTTTTCCCAAAGAAACTAAAAAAATATTTTTTTTTCCAAAGTAACTAAAAAAATATTTTTTTTCCAAAGTAACTAAAAAAATATATTTTTTTCCAAAGTAACTAAAAAAATATTTTTTTTTCAAAGTAACTAAAAAAATATTTTTTTTTCCAAAGAAACTAAAAAAATATTTTTTTTTCCAAAGTAACTAAAAAAATATTTTTTTTTCCAAAGTAACTAAAAAAATATTTTTTTTTCCAAAGTAACTAAAAAAATTTTTTTTTTTCCAAAGTAACTAAAAAATTTTTTTTTTTTCCAAAGTAACTAAAAAAATATTTTTTTTTCCAAAGTAACTAAAAAAATATTTTTTTTCCAAAGTAACTAAAAAAATTTTTTTTTTTTCCAAACTAACTAAAAAAATATTTTTTTTCCCAAAGTAACTAAAAAAATATTTTTTTTCCAAAGTAACTAAAAAAATATTTTTTTTTCCAAAGTAACTAAAAAAATATTTTTTTTCCAAAGTAACTAAAAAAATATTTTTTTTCCAAAGTAACTAAAAAAATATTTTTTTTTCCAAAGAAACTAAAAAAATATTTTTTTTTCCAAAGTAACTAAAAAAAAAAAATTTTTTCCAAAGTAACTAAAAAAATATTTTTTTTTCCAAAGTAACTAAAAAAATATTTTTTTTCCAAAGAAACTAAAAAAATATTTTTTTTTCCAAAGTAACTAAAAAATATTTTTTTTTCCAAAGAAACTAAAAAAATATTTTTTTTTCCAAAGTAACTAAAAAATATTTTTTTTTCCAAAGTAACTAAAAAAATATTTTTTTTTCCAAAGTAACTAAAAAAATATTTTTTTTCCCAAAGTAACTAAAAAAATATTTTTTTTCCAAAGTAACTAAAAAAATATATTTTTTTCCAAAGTAACTAAAAAAATATTTTTTTTTCCAAAGTAACTAAAAAAATATTTTTTTTTCCAAAGTAACTAAAAAAATATTTTTTTTTCCAAAGAAACTAAAAAATTTTTTTTTTTCCAAAGTAACTAAAAAAAATTTTTTTTTTCCAAAGAAACTAAAATTTTTTTTTTTCCAAAGTAACTAAAAAAAAATTTTTTTTTCCAAAGTAACTAAAAAAATATTTTTTTTTCCAAAGAAACTAAAAAAATATTTTTTTTTCCAATGTAACTAAAAAAAATTTTTTTTTTCCAAAGTAACTAAAAAATTATTTTTTTCACAAAGTAACTAAAAAAATATTTTTTTTTCCAAAGTAACTAAAAAAATATTTTTTTTTCCAAAGTAACTAAAAAAATATTTTTTTTTCCAAAGTAACTAAAAAAATATTTTTTTTTCCAAAGTAACTAAAAAAATATTTTTTTTTCCAAAGTAACTAAAAAAATATTTTTTTTCCAAAGTAACTAAAAAAATATTTTTTTTCCCAAAGTAACTAAAAAAATTTTTTTTTTCCAAAGTAACTAAAAAAATATTTTTTTTCCAAAGTAACTAAAAAAATATTTTTTTTTCCAAAGTAACTAAAAAAATATTTTTTTTTCCAAAGTAACTAAAAAAATATTTTTTTTTCCAAAGTAACTAAAAAAACATTTTTTTTTCCAAAGTAACTAAAAAAATATTTTTTTTCCCAAAGTAACTAAAAAAATATTTTTTTTCCAAAGTAACTAAAAAAATATATTTTTTTCCAAAGTAACTAAAAAAATATTTTTTTTTCCAAAGTAACTAAAAAAATATTTTTTTTTCCAAAGTAACTAAAAAAATATTTTTTTTTCCAAAGAAACTAAAAAAATATTTTTTTTTCCAAAGTAACTAAAAAAATTTTTTTTTTTCCAAAGTAACTAAAAAAATATTTTTTTTAAAAAAAATATTTTTTTTTCCAAAGTAACTAAAAAAATATTTTTTTTTCCAAAGTAATTAAAAAAATATTTTTTTTTCCAAAGTAACTAAAAAAATATTTTTTTTTCCAAAGTAACTAAAAAAATATTTTTTTTTCCAAAGTAACTAAAAAAATATTTTTTTTTCCAAAGAAACTAAAAAAATATTTTTTTTTCCAAAGTAACTAAAAAAAATTTTTTTTTTCCAAAGTAACAAAAAATTTTTTTTTTTTTCCAAAGTAACTAAAAAAAATTTTTTTTTTCCAAAGAAACTAAAAAAATATTTTTTTTTCCAAAGTAACTAAAAAAATTTTTTTTTTTCCAAAGAAACTAAAAAAAAAAATTTTTTTCCAAAGTAACTAAAAAAATATTTTTTTTTCCAAAGTAACTAAAAAAATATTTTTTTTCCAAAGTAACTAAAAAAATATTTTTTTTTCCAAAGTAACTAAAAAAATATTTTTTTTCCAAAGTAACTAAAAAAATATTTTTTTTTCCAAAGTAACTAAAAAAATATTTTTTTTTCCAAAGTAACTAAAAAAATATTTTTTTTTCCAAAGTAACTAAAAAAATATTTTTTTTTCCAAAGTAACTAAAAAAATATTTTTTTTTCCAAAGTAACTAAAAAAATATTTTTTTTCCAAAGTAACTAAAAAAATATTTTTTTTTCCAAAGTAACTAAAAAAATATTTTTTTTTCCAAAGTAACTAAAAAAATATTTTTTTTTCCAAAGTAACTAAAAAAAAATTTTTTTTTCCAAAGTAACTAAAAAAATATTTTTTTTTCCAAAGTAACTAAAAAAATATTTTTTTTTCCAAAGTAACTAAAAAAATATTTTTTTTTCCAAAGTAACTAAAAAAATATTTTTTTTTCCAAAGTAACTAAAAAAATATTTTTTTTTCCAAAGTAACTAAAAAAATATATTTTTTCCAAAGTAACTAAAAAAATATTTTTTTTCCAAAGTAACTAAAAAAATATTTTTTTTCCCAAAGTAACTAAAAAAATATATTTTTTTCCAAAGTAACTAAAAAAATATATTTTTTTCCAAAGTAACTAAAAAAATATTTTTTTTTCCAAAGTAACTAAAAAAATATTTTTTTTTCCAAAGTAACTAAAAAAATATTTTTTTTTCCAAAGTAACTAAAAAAATATTTTTTTTTCCAAAGTAACTAAAAAAATATTTTTTTTTTCCAAAGTAACTAAAAAAATATTTTTTTTTCCAAAGTAACTAAAAAAATATTTTTTTTTCCAAAGTAACTAAAAAAATATTTTTTTTTCCAAAGTAACTAAAAAAATATTTTTTTTTCCAAAGTAACTAAAAAAATATTTTTTTTCCAAAGTAACTAAAAAAATATTTTTTTTTCCAAAGTAACTAAAAAAATATTTTTTTTTCCAAAGTAACTAAAAAAATATTTTTTTTTCCAAAGTAACTAAAAAAATATATTTTTTTTCCAAAGTAACTAAAAAAATATATTTTTTTCCAAAGTAACTAAAAAAATATTTTTTTTTCCAAAGTAACTAAAGAAATATATTTTTTTTCCAAAGTAACTAAAAAAATATTTTTTTTCCCAAAGTAACTAAAAAAATATTTTTTTTTCCAAAGTAACTAAAAAAATATTTTTTTTTCCAAAGTAACTAAAAAAATATTTTTTTTTCCAAAGTAACTAAAAAAATATTTTTTTTCCAAAGTAACTAAAAAAATATTTTTTTTTCCAAAGTAACTAAAAAATAATTTTTTTTCCAAAGTAACTAAAAAAATATTTTTTTTTCCAAAGTAACTAAAAAAATATTTTTTTTTCCAAAGTAACTAAAAAAATATTTTTTTTTCCAAAGTAACTAAAAAAAATATTTTTTTTTCCAAAGAAACTAAAAAAATATTTTTTTTCCAAAGTAACTAAAAAAATATTTTTTTTCCCAAAGTAACTAAAAAAATATTTTTTTTTCCAAAGTAACTAAAAAAATATTTTTTTTTCCAAAGTAACTAAAAAAATATTTTTTTTTCCAAAGTAACTAAAAAAATATTTTTTTTCCAAAGTAACTAAAAAAATATTTTTTTTTCCAAAGTAACTAAAAAAATATTTTTTTTTCCAAAGTAACTAAAAAAATATTTTTTTTTCCAAAGTAACTAAAAAAATATTTTTTTTTCCAAAGAAACTAAAAAAATATTTTTTTTTCCAAAGTAACTAAAAAAATATTTTTTTTTCCAAAGTAACTAAAAAAATATTTTCTTTTCCAAAGTAACTAAAAAAATATTTTTTTTTCCAAAGTAACTAAAAAAATATTTTTTTTCCAAAGTAACTAAAAAAATATTTTTTTTTCCAAAGTAACTAAAAAAATATTTTTTTTTCCAAAGTAACTAAAAAAATATTTTTTTTTCCAAAGAAACTAAAAAAATATTTTTTTTTCCAAAGTAACTAAAAAAATAATTTTTTTTCCAAAGTAACTAAAAAGATAATTTGTTTTCCAAAGTAACTAAAAAAATATTTTTTTTCCAAAGTAACTAAAAAAACATTTTTTTTCCAAAGTAACTAAAACATTTTTTTTTTTCCAAAGTAACTAAAAAAAAATTTTTTTTTCCAAAGTAACTAAAAAATTTATTTTTTTTCCAAAGTAACTAAAAAAATATTTTTTTTCCAAAGTAACTAAAAAAAAATTTTTTTTTCCAAAGAAACTAAAAAATTTTTTTTTTTCCAAAGTAACTAAAAAAAAATTTTTTTTTCCAAAGAAACTAAAAAAAAATTTTTTTTTCCAAAGTAACTAAAATTTTTTTTTTTTTCCAAAGTAACTAAAAAAATATTTTTTTTTCCAAAGTAACTAAAAAAATATTTTTTTTTCCAAAGTAACTAAAAAAATATTTTTTTTCCAAAGTAACTAAAAAAATATTTTTTTTTCCAAAGTAACTAAAAAAATATTTTTTTTTCCAAAGTAACTAAAAAAAAAATTTTTTTTCCAAAGTAACTAAAAAAATATTTTTTTTCCAAAGTAACTAAAAAAATATTTTTTTTTCCAAAGTAACTAAAAAAATATATTTTTTTTCCAAAGTAACTAAAAAAATATTTTTTTTTCCAAAGTAACTAAAAAAATATTTTTTTTTCCAAAGTAACTAAAAAAATATATATTTTTTCCAAAGTAACTAAAAAAATATTTTTTTTTCCAAAGTAACTAAAAAAATATATATTTTTCCAAAGTAACTAAAAAAATATTTTTTTTTCCAAAGTAACTAAAAAAATATTTTTTTTCCAAAGTAACTAAAAAAATATTTTTTTTCCAAAGTAACTAAAAAAATATTTTTTTTCCAAAGTAACTAAAAAAATATTTTTTTTTCCAAAGTAACTAAAAAAATATTTTTTTTTCCAAAGTAACTAAAAAAATATTTTTTTTCCAAAGTAACTAAAAAAATATTTTTTTTTCCAAAGTAACTAAAAAAATATTTTTTTTTCCAAAGTAACTAAAAAAATATTTTTTTTTCCAAAGTAACTAAAAAAATATTTTTTTTTCCAAAGTAACTAAAAAAATATTTTTTTTCCCAAAGTAACTAAAAAAATATTTTTTTTCCAAAGTAACTAAAAAAATATTTTTTTTTCCAAAGTAACTAAAAAAATATTTTTTTTTCCAAAGTAACTAAAAAAATATTTTTTTTTCCAAAGTAACTAAAAAAATATTTTTTTTCCCAAAGAAACTAAAAAAATATTTTTTTTTCCAAAGTAACTAAAAAAATATTTTTTTTCCAAAGTAACTAAAAAAATATATTTTTTTCCAAAGTAACTAAAAAAATATTTTTTTTTCAAAGTAACTAAAAAAATATTTTTTTTTCCAAAGAAACTAAAAAAATATTTTTTTTTCCAAAGTAACTAAAAAAATATTTTTTTTTCCAAAGTAACTAAAAAAATATTTTTTTTTCCAAAGTAACTAAAAAAATATTTTTTTTTCCAAAGTAACTAAAAAATTTATTTTTTTTCCAAAGTAACTAAAAAAATTTTTTTTTTTCCAAAGTAACTAAAAAATATTTTTTTTTCCAAAGTAACTAAAAAATTTTTTTTTTTCCCAAGTAACTAAAAAAATTTTTTTTTTTCCAAATTAACTAAAAAAATATTTTTTTTTCCAAAGTAACTAAAAAAATATTTTTTTTCCAAAGTAACTAAAAAAATATTTTTTTTTCCAAAGTAACTAAAAAAATATTTTTTTCCCCAAAGTAACTAAAAAAATATTTTTTTTCCAAAGTAACTAAAAAAATATTTTTTTTTCCAAAGTAACTAAAAAAATATTTTTTTTCCAAAGTAACTAAAAAAATATTTTTTTTTCCAAAGTAACTAAAAAAATATTTTTTTTTCCAAAGAAACTAAAAAAATATTTTTTTTTCCAAAGTAACTAAAAAAAATTTTTTTTTTCCAAAGTAACTAAAAAAATATTTTTTTTTCCAAAGTAACTAAAAAAAATTTTTTTTCCAAAGAAACTAAAAAAATATTTTTTTTTCCAAAGTAACTAAAAAATATTTTTTTTTTCCAAAGAAACTAAAAAAATATTTTTTTTTCCAAAGTAACTAAAAAATATTTTTTTTTCCAAAGTAACTAAAAAAATATTTTTTTTTCCAAAGTAACTAAAAAAATATTTTTTTTCCCAAAGTAACTAAAAAAATATTTTTTTTCCAAAGTAACTAAAAAAATATTTTTTTTTCCAAAGTAACTAAAAAAATATTTTTTTTTCCAAAGAAACTAAAAAAAAATTTTTTTTTCCAAAGTAACTAAAAAAAATTTTTTTTTTCCAAAGAAACTAAAAAAAATTTTTTTTCCAAAGTAACTAAAAAAAATTTTTTTTTTCCAAAGTAACTAAAAAAATATTTTTTTTTCCAAAGAAACTAAAAAAATATTTTTTTTTCCAATGTAACTAA
Source organism: Melanostigma gelatinosum (assembly GCF_949748355.1). Taxonomy (NCBI): domain Eukaryota; kingdom Metazoa; phylum Chordata; class Actinopteri; order Perciformes; family Zoarcidae; genus Melanostigma; species Melanostigma gelatinosum. The sequence goes on along the minus strand of NW_027635144.1, from coordinate 5,330 downwards.
AAAAAATTTTTTTTTTCCAAAGTAACTAAAAAATTATTTTTTTCCCAAAGTAACTAAAAAAATATTTTTTTTTCCAAAGTAACTAAAAAAATATTTTTTTTTCCAAAGTAACTAAAAAAATATTTTTTTTTCCAAAGTAACTAAAAAAATATTTTTTTTTCCAAAGTAACTAAAAAAATATTTTTTTTTCCAAAGTAACTAAAAAAATATTTTTTTTTCCAAAGTAACTAAAAAAATATTTTTTTTCCAAAGTAACTAAAAAAATATTTTTTTTCCCAAAGTAACTAAAAAAAAATTTTTTTTCCAAAGTAACTAAAAAAATATTTTTTTTTCCAAAGTAACTAAAAAAATATTTTTTTTTCCAAAGTAACTAAAAAAATATTTTTTTTTCCAAAGTAACTAAAAAAATTTTTTTTTTCCAAAGTAACTAAAAAAACATATTTTTTTTCCAAAGTAACTAAAAAAATATTTTTTTTCCCAAAGTAACTAAAAAAATATTTTTTTTTCCAAAGTAACTAAAAAAATATATTTTTTTCCAAAGTAACTAAAAAAATATTTTTTTTTCCAAAGTAACTAAAAAAATATTTTTTTTTCCAAAGTAACTAAAAAAATATTTTTTTTTCCAAAGAAACTAAAAAAATATTTTTTTTTCCAAAGTAACTAAAAAATTTTTTTTTTTCCAAAGTAACTAAAAAAATATTTTTTTTTTTAAAAATATTTTTTTTTCCAAAGAAACTAAAAAAAAATTTTTTTTCCAAAGTAACTAAAAAATATTTTTTTTTCCAAAGTAACTAAAAAAATTATTTTTTTTCCAAAGTAACTAAAAAAATATTTTTTTTTCCAAAGTAACTAAAAAAATATTTTTTTTTCCAAAGTAACTAAAAAAATATTTTTTTTTCCAAAGTAATTAAAAAAATATTTTTTTTTCCAAAGTAACTAAAAAAATTTTTTTTTTTCCAAAGTAACTAAAAAAATATTTTTTTTTCCAAAGTAACTAAAAAAATATTTTTTTTTCCAAAGAAACTAAAAAAATATTTTTTTTTCCAAAGTAACTAAAAAAAAATTTTTTTTTTCCAAAGTAACTACAATTTTTTTTTTTTTTCCAAAGTAACTAAAAAAATTTTTTTTTTTCCAAAGAAACTAAAAAAATATTTTTTTTTCCAAAGTAACTAAAAAAAATTTTTTTTTTCCAAAGTAACTAAAAAAATATTTTTTTTCCAAAGTAACTAAAAAAATTTTTTTTTTTCCAAAGTAACTAAAAAAATATTTTTTTTTCCAAAGTAACTAAAAAAATATTTTTTTTTCCAAAGTAACTAAAAAAATATTTTTTTTTCCAAAGTAACTAAAAAAATATTTTTTTTTCCAAAGTAACTAAAAAAATATTTTTTTTTCCAAAGTAACTAAAAAAATATTTTTTTTCCCAAAGAAACTAAAAAAATATTTTTTTTTCCAAAGTAACTAAAAAAATTTTTTTTTTTCCAAAGAAACTAAAAAAATATTTTTTTTTCCAAAGTAACTAAAAAAATATTTTTTTTTCCAAAGTAACTAAAAAAATATTTTTTTTTCCAAAGTAACTAAAAAAATATTTTTTTTTCCAAAGTAACTAAAGAAATATTTTTTTTCCAAAGTAACTAAAAAAATATTTTTTTTTCCAAAGTAACTAAAAAAATATTTTTTTTCCAAAGTAACTAAAAAAATATTTTTTTTTCCAAAGTAACTAAAAAAATATTTTTTTTTCCAAAGAAACTAAAAAAAAAATTTTTTTTCCAAAGTAACTAAAAAAAAATTTTTTTTTCCAAAGTAACTAAAAAAATATTTTTTTTTCCAAAGTAACTAAAACATTTTTTTTTTCCCAAAGAAACTAAAAAAATATTTTTTTTCCAAAGTAACTAAAAAAAAAAAAAAAATTCCAAAGAAACTAAAAAAATATTTTTTTTTCCAAAGTAACTAAAAAAAATTCTTTTTTTTCCAAAGTAACTAAAAAAATATTTTTTTTTCCAAAGAAACTAAAAAAATATTTTTTTTTCCAAAGTAACTAAAAAAAAAAAAAATTTTCCAAAGAAACTAAAAAAATATTTTTTTTTCCAAAGTAACTAAAAAAATATATTTTTTTTCCAAAGTAACTAAAAAAATATTTTTTTTTCCAAAGTAACTAAAAAAATATTTTTTTTTCCAAAGTAACTAAAAAAATATATATTTTTTCCAAAGTAACTAAAAAAATATTTTTTTTTCCAAAGTAACTAAAAAAATATATATTTTTCCAAAGTAACTAAAAAAATATTTTTTTTTCCAAAGTAACTAAAAAAATATTTTTTTTTCCAAAGTAACTAAAAAAATATTTTTTTTCCAAAGTAACTAAAAAAATATTTTTTTTCCAAAGTAACTAAAAAAATATTTTTTTTTCCAAAGTAACTAAAAAAATATTTTTTTTTCCAAAGTAACTAAAAAAATATTTTTTTTCCAAAGTAACTAAAAAAATATTTTTTTTTCCAAAGTAACTAAAAAAATATTTTTTTTTCCAAAGTAACTAAAAAAATATTTTTTTTTCCAAAGTAACTAAAAAAATATTTTTTTTTCCAAAGTAACTAAAAAAATATTTTTTTTCCCAAAGTAACTAAAAAAATATTTTTTTTCCAAAGTAACTAAAAAAATATTTTTTTTTCCAAAGTAACTAAAAAAATATTTTTTTTTCCAAAGTAACTAAAAAAATATTTTTTTTTCCAAAGTAACTAAAAAAATATTTTTTTTCCCAAAGAAACTAAAAAAATATTTTTTTTTCCAAAGTAACTAAAAAAATATTTTTTTTCCAAAGTAACTAAAAAAATATATTTTTTTCCAAAGTAACTAAAAAAATATTTTTTTTTCAAAGTAACTAAAAAAATATTTTTTTTTCCAAAGAAACTAAAAAAATATTTTTTTTTCCAAAGTAACTAAAAAAATATTTTTTTTTCCAAAGTAACTAAAAAAATATTTTTTTTTCCAAAGTAACTAAAAAAATATTTTTTTTTCCAAAGTAACTAAAAAATTTATTTTTTTTCCAAAGTAACTAAAAAAAATTTTTTTTTTCCAAAGTAACTAAAAAATATTTTTTTTTCCAAAGTAACTAAAAAATTTTTTTTTTTTCCCAAGTAACTAAAAAAATTTTTTTTTTTCCAAATTAACTAAAAAAATATTTTTTTTTCCAAAGTAACTAAAAAAATATTTTTTTTCCAAAGTAACTAAAAAAATATTTTTTTTTCCAAAGTAACTAAAAAAATATTTTTTTCCCCAAAGTAACTAAAAAAATATTTTTTTTCCAAAGTAACTAAAAAAATATTTTTTTTTCCAAAGTAACTAAAAAAATATTTTTTTTCCAAAGTAACTAAAAAAATATTTTTTTTTCCAAAGTAACTAAAAAAATATTTTTTTTTCCAAAGAAACTAAAAAAATATTTTTTTTTCCAAAGTAACTAAAAAAAATTTTTTTTTTCCAAAGTAACTAAAAAAATATTTTTTTTTCCAAAGTAACTAAAAAAAATTTTTTTTCCAAAGAAACTAAAAAAATATTTTTTTTTCCAAAGTAACTAAAAAATATTTTTTTTTTCCAAAGAAACTAAAAAAATATTTTTTTTTCCAAAGTAACTAAAAAATATTTTTTTTTCCAAAGTAACTAAAAAAATATTTTTTTTTCCAAAGTAACTAAAAAAATATTTTTTTTCCCAAAGTAACTAAAAAAATATTTTTTTTCCAAAGTAACTAAAAAAATATTTTTTTTTCCAAAGTAACTAAAAAAATATTTTTTTTTCCAAAGAAACTAAAAAAAAATTTTTTTTTCCAAAGTAACTAAAAAAAATTTTTTTTTTCCAAAGAAACTAAAAAAATTTTTTTTTCCAAAGTAACTAAAAAAAATTTTTTTTTTTCCAAAGTAACTAAAAAAATATTTTTTTTTCCAAAGAAACTAAAAAAATATTTTTTTTTCCAATGTAACTAAAAAACATTTTTTTTTTCCAAAGTAACTAAAAAATTATTTTTTTCCCAAAGTAACTAAAAAAATATTTTTTTTTCCAAAGTAACTAAAAAAATATTTTTTTTTCCAAAGTAACTAAAAAAATATTTTTTTTTCCAAAGTAACTAAAAAAATATTTTTTTTTCCAAAGTAACTAAAAAAATATTTTTTTTTCCAAAGTAACTAAAAAAATATTTTTTTTTCCAAAGTAACTAAAAAAATATTTTTTTTCCAAAGTAACTAAAAAAATATTTTTTTTCCCAAAGTAACTAAAAAAAAAATTTTTTTCCAAAGTAACTAAAAAAATATTTTTTTTTCCAAAGTAACTAAAAAAATATTTTTTTTTCCAAAGTAACTAAAAAAATATTTTTTTTTCCAAAGTAACTAAAAAAATTTTTTTTTTCCAAAGTAACTAAAAAAACATATTTTTTTTCCAAAGTAACTAAAAAAATATTTTTTTTCCCAAAGTAACTAAAAAAATATTTTTTTTCCAAAGTAACTAAAAAAATATATTTTTTTCCAAAGTAACTAAAAAAATATTTTTTTTTCCAAAGTAACTAAAAAAATATTTTTTTTTCCAAAGTAACTAAAAAAATATTTTTTTTTCCAAAGAAACTAAAAAAATATTTTTTTTTCCAAAGTAACTAAAAAATTTTTTTTTTTCCAAAGTAACTAAAAAAATATTTTTTTTTTTAAAAATATTTTTTTTTCCAAAGAAACTAAAAAAAAATTTTTTTTCCAAAGTAACTAAAAAATATTTTTTTTTCCAAAGTAACTAAAAAAATTATTTTTTTTCCAAAGTAACTAAAAAAATATTTTTTTTTCCAAAGTAACTAAAAAAATATTTTTTTTTCCAAAGTAACTAAAAAAATATTTTTTTTTCCAAAGTAATTAAAAAAATATTTTTTTTTCCAAAGTAACTAAAAAAATTTTTTTTTTTCCAAAGTAACTAAAAAAATATTTTTTTTTCCAAAGTAACTAAAAAAATATTTTTTTTTCCAAAGAAACTAAAAAAATATTTTTTTTTCCAAAGTAACTAAAAAAAAATTTTTTTTTTCCAAAGTAACTACAATTTTTTTTTTTTTCCAAAGTAACTAAAAAAATTTTTTTTTTTCCAAAGAAACTAAAAAAATATTTTTTTTTCCAAAGTAACTAAAAAAAATTTTTTTTTTCCAAAGAAACTAAAAAATTTTTTTTTTTTCCAAAGTAACTAAAAAATATTTTTTTTTCCAAAGTAACTAAAAAAATATTTTTTTTTCCAAAGTAACTAAAAAAATATTTTCTTTTCCAAAGTAACTAAAAAAATATTTTTTTTTCCAAAGTAACTAAAAAAATATTTTTTTTCC